>NW_022096269.1:0-125782 GCF_006542625.1 Nomascus leucogenys
ACAACTTTATAAAAGAGATACTGCTATCATAGATGTAAAAGCCAGAAGGGAACAAGCAACATGGATATTTATCCTCCATCATGGCCCTTAGTTATGGTATCAGATTGGAAACAGAATCAAATTCTTAGCTCAAGTACAGCACAGTTTTAGAAAAAGGGAGGCTTGCCACAGGCACAAAGCTTATGGAAATTTGAGGAGAGACGTAGACAAAAACAAACGTGTAAACTGCTCTCTTTTTATGTCTTCCTTTCTACCAGTAACCAGATATCTACTCTATTTCTGTACTTCATTCGACGTATTAAGATTGACAAGACCCTATATTGCTCTTTTGAGAACTCACCTAAATTTCATCTCTTGGCAAAATGAGAGGTCATCTCTCCTTGCCATTGTTACTTCAACCGACACAGTTTCGTTTTTATTTGAATTGCATGGACCATATTCCCAAGCACATGAACATACCTATACAGACATAGAGACAATAAAAAAATTATCAGATATAGACATAAGAGAAGGCATTCAAAATACTTTAATCATCAAATAAAATGAACTAAATGTAAGTTTGAAAACAGTAAGATATTTATTTATATGACAGCATACACAATTTCTGGTTACCTTATTGTCACACCCTAGTTTGTGTGCAGTAAAGAATGGCAAATTATTTTATCAATTACTATCAATATCAATGTGTAAGAGGTTTTTCTTATCTCTTAAAGTATGTTTCTGCTACATTTCAGTAGAAGGCTTACCTGACCATATTTAACATCGTTGTTTCAATGCTAGCTTGCTCTAGATGTTCAGAGCTGCCTTCAGTATGATTATCTAGCAGGTTCTTCATTATAGCTAGGGTTTGCTCTACAAATTGAGTATTGGTATCAGTCAATAAAACCTATAGAGAGAACAAATATATTAATGATTTGCCATCAATGCCCAGAAGACAGACCCCTAGAGAGATGAAACTGACTGATCTAAACACACAAATAGAGACATGCACCCACAGGCACACAGCCAAACAGGCATACAGATATACACAGACACTCATACCCATAAACAAGGCACGTATACCCTCAGGCACACATACACATCAGAGTTCCTAGAAGCAAGCTGATGTTCATTGAGATGATTCTTCTTTCTACAATTTTTGGACAATTTTTAAAACTGTGAGCACCTAATTTAAATAATCTGAAAGAAAAAGGCTTCATTATTTCAAACAAGTCACTCTATTCACAGGGAAAGGTGAGAAATAAAAAAGAGCACACTTTACCTGTCCTTGGGAGTCAAAAAACTTGCTGATAGTCTCCTTCAGTTTGTTAAATAGCACCAGATAAAGAGCAGGACTCAATTCTAGACCCACCAGGTCCTTATCATTGGTCCATATTTGAAGTACCACTTTCTCATGGTTACACACCATTAACGACAACAGCTGATCCATGTATTTGCTGACAGGTGTATCTGCATTTCCCTCCAAGGACATCACTGAAATCACGGAACCCTTATGTTCACTGACTGGACCCACGGGTGGGCTATAGGTTGCCAGGCCAGAATTACTTCTGTGCTGGAGGCACACTCCCCCAAGGGCACAAAGGAAGCCAGTCATGTTGATCCATGCCTGTAGGGAGTCTGTGTCAGACAAATCTATGGGTCCTCCTCCACTCGCATGGGACATTTGCCTCTTAACAATGGTCTTGCGAAGCTTTCAACAGTCTAAACACAAAATTTTTGTGCAAAGCATGCATTAAACCTAAATTAGTTGAGACTTGACAAATTACTCTTTATCTAACATTTCTTCCCTCACAAGTATAAAAAATGTAAAAAATACATTAAAATCAATCCCCCCAAATTACCATATACATTTTTAAAGAGCTACTGATTTATTTTTGTCCTACACTAATATAATTGCCCAAGTATCAAATTTCTTTTAAAAAGCTTTGATTTCACATGGATGAACCTTGGGAACATTATGCTAAGTGAAAGAAGCTAATCATAAAAGCCCACATATTCTAAAATTCCATTTACAGAAAATATCCAGAATAGGCAAATCTACAGAGACAAAGTAGATTCCTGGTTGCCTAGGGTTGGAGAAGCGGGGGGAAGAGAGACAAGAAAGTGTGTGTGTAGGGGGGTTGTTAGAGGCAGAGATAGCTAAAGGATATCGGGTTTTTTTTTCTCAATTGATGAAACTGTTCTAAAACTGATTGTGGTGATGGTTGCACAACTCTGTGAATATGCTAAAAACAGTCACTGAATTGGACACTTTAAATGGGTGAATTGTATGGTATGTAATTGTATATTATATCAAACAGTTATCCCTCAAAAGCTTTCATTCTAAAGCTACATGTCCCCTCCAAATAAAGGTATTAGGTACACAATTTTGCTTCACAAAAATATAACTTTTTTCTTATTGTAATTAAGCATGACAGAAAAATAACATGGGGGAAGAGCCAGTTTTTATAAATCGCCTAATAATGACAGCAATATGAACATTACAAATCATATACACACAAACACCAACTCATCAATTTCCAAAGTAACAGATAATATAGTCAATAGTAATAGCTGAATGAACTGTCCACATTTTAAAATTTCATTTACTCTATGGGTTCAATCTTCTGCCCAAGACATTCCTTAATTAGAATACCTAACAAAATAGCAAAATGAATTGTTTCCATGTTAATTTTTCTCTACCTCTGTTGCTCCTTTTCTGAAAATTCTGTGAAACACCCTGATGAAGGGAGAAAGAGCAAGAAAAGATAAAGAAATGGTCTCTGCAACAAACAGTCTCTAGCAGTGCTGCCCAGTATTTCTGTGATGATGGAAACATTTTCTCTCTCTGCTGTCCAACAGAGTAAGTAATTGCCATATGTGGCTACCGGGTACTTGCAATGTGGCTACTATATGACTGAGGAACTGAATTGTATTTAATTTTAATTATGTTAAAATTTAAGTTAAATAGTCACACGTAGCTAGTGGCTATCATATTACAAAGTACAGGTCTAGATAAACCACAACTAAATATCAGTCTTCAGACAACTATATGCTTACTTTACTGAGTGACTCGTGAATGATTACCAAGGTGAAGTACATATATTTAGCAGTTCAGTTAATGGACAAAAGGCAACTTTACAAACTTACCTGGCCATCTTCCATTTGGGCTTTTGGATAGCTAAGGATTAGTTTTGTTGCCTGTTCCCATTTTGCATGTGTATCTTCCCAAGCCTAAAATGAAGACAGTTATCACTTGAAAGCAACTTTAAGTCTAGAGCTAAACATCAATCAGCAACAGCCAAGCTTCAAACTTGATATATATTAAGTACTCAGATATTATACTTGTAATATGCACATATCTTGGATTTACTTCAAAAGCTATTCCTCATCACACATGTGTAACAAGAGGCTTCCAAAATTGAGGGTGGGCGCCTGGGAGGGGTGTTTCTGTTGCTAAGGGCACACCTCAGTGTTTCCTGCAGTGGGATGCTCAGTGCGCCTCAGCAGTGCCATCACTCTTTCTGAAGTGCTGCTGTTCCTAAGCAACTACAACAGCAAATCAAGTTACTGCACTTAGAGCCCTGCCTGCCAATGGAGAACCTGATAAGCCCACCCAAAAGGCAGAGTACGAGGAGCAGAGCAAATGCCTCAAATGATAAAGCCAAAAACTTCTGTTCACTAACCTCACAGGAAAGGTACTTATCTTAGACTCTACAATGTCCACAGCACAAAACAGCTATGCCCACCTCTAATTTACTCATGGAGTTATCCATAACTCCATATGTAAATTACATAGTCATAACTGATAGTAACATATACTGCCAGTTAGTTTTAAAATGTATAGCATATTAAAACTCAGTGGGAAACTAACAATTACAAATGCTTTTTATTTTCATCTTACTTTGTTCAGAAAAGGATTTCAAGTAAGCTACCTGAATTTCCCCTGTAAACTTACAGAATAGTAACCTTAAATACATTCTCACAATCAGATGCCATGTGCTTTAGGCAGGTTGAGTAAAAAAACCACTATTCCCATTTACCTGTTGACATCATATCGCTGACAGGCAAACTCCATGAATGTGTTAGAGTTGGGCAAGAGGTTATGCACTGACACTTCATCCACCCCACGCCGGGTATCTGCTTCCTCAGAGGTGGCAGAAACAGGACATGGCGACGAGAACAGCTTCAGTGTCAGGGTTCCACAGAAACATGTACAGGGCCACTTCTAGTTTGGTCTGTGCTTGTCGGCAAATTGTGGGGGTTCCACTGCATACTGCTGCACTATCCTGAGAGTCAAGGGTGGAAGACATATATTTGCAACTTGAGTAATTTTATGTATAAAACCCAACAACACAATAAACCGTGTGTGTGTGTGTGTGTGTGTGTGTCCGTATCTATCTCGGCATACAATAACTCACAAGAGCTTTCTCCTTAAATCATTATAGGAATTTTTCAAACCCCAAAATATCTTGTCCAAATGAGAAATGAGATTTTCTGGACCAACATAAAGCTACTATCTGTCCAATTTCAAATCAAATAGGTGTTATCCTATTCCAGATTCCAGAGATGTAAACTGATTCTAACATGGACAGGTAAAACATCATAACATAAATCTACTGCAGTAATGATATAATGTACTTCCCAATCAATTAGAAATGACAAAAACAGAGGAAGTAACAGGAAATTCTATCTACTTGCTATAGGGAAGTAATAAAATAAGTACACTGCAGCACTCATTGAAACAAGGGCATAAACAAGAACTAAATATTGCTGCAGTAGACAGACTTGATTCTGAATTACCTATTCCCCAAAAATGAAATGGAGAAAATAATTGACAAAATAAATGCAAATTCTACAAGTAAAACAGACAATAATAAATACCATACTGCTTAGATGTTTTTTCTTTAACAAGGTTATACTAAAAATTAGGGATGAAAAACATTTTGGTTTGGAAAATAAACTCTTCTGTGATGATCCGATATTTTCACTTGAAATATGATTTATATTTAAAGGAAACAATACACACAAATGCAAATCACAGAAACACTTATCTTTAACATGAAGCAAAGTACTTTGTTTTTATCCTTGTACATCTGTACTTTGTTAGCTGGTACAAATTCTATACTTCTGTGGCATGAATGGTTTTTTATGAGGTGGAGGTTATCAGATACAGCTTGTAAGTGTCAAGTGCTATTTATACCTTTTTTTTTTTTTTTTTTTGAGACAGAGTCTCGCTCTTTTGCCCATGCCGGACTGCAGTGGCGCCATCTCGGCTCACTGCAAGCTCCACCTCCCGGATTCACGCCATTCTCCTGCCTCAGCCTCCCAAGTAGCTGGGACTACAGGCGCCTGCCACTGCGCCTGGCTAATTACACATTTTTTTATTTAACCCTCACAACAACTCTGGAGCAGGAATTATTATTGTCCCCATTTTAAAACTGAGGAATTGAGGAACAAGGGTGTTAAGAACTTGCCCAAAGTTCCACAAAGAGCAGTGATAGAACTAGAGTCTAAGCAGTTTTTCACTATTACACTATATTACCTGGATGAAATTTATCAAAGTTCATTCAGAAAACAAGTAGAGCACACAAGATAATACAGGAAAATTACAAAAGAAGCTGACCATAGATGAGTTCCCTTTTCCCTTCTGGAGAGAATCTCTAGGAGTTTGTAGTGACTCTTCAAGACCCATGGACATATGACTGGTATTTCCACTAGAAGGAGTATCACATCCTACTCCATAAAAAAGGAGAAAGTGACAGGAACTTCTATCTGCCTGCTGGAAAAAAGAAATAAGCTTTACTGAAGCACTGACAACCAAGAGGAATAAACACTTATATGGGTTATCTTCCTGTTTGAGACGCTCCTAGAAAACCTCTCCGCTCAGTCTCTGTGCCCCACCTTGAAGGAAATTCACTAGAAACCCATTAGAACAAATAATGTTCACTTAATGTCTTTAAAATTTCTTTCAGTTTCTCATTCTCTAAATAATCAGAAACAGTAGATTCTACAAATATAAATTAAGTCTAACATAAACATAAGTAAAACATCAACAATGTAAATTCACTGTAGGAAAACTATAATTTGGTCTCATTGACAAATTTTTTTTCCACAAGATTTTATCCTGTGCCATGTTGGCATAACTAGAAACTGACTCTTGAGATTAAGTTCTTCTGGACCAGTAATTAACCCTGGTATACACACCAAGTATGTCACAAGAGTGTGCTGAACAGGACACTACTGGATTCCTCATACTCATATTCTGGAGATTATACCATAGGCAAAGGCACGAAAATCTGAAGTCTAATCTCGTTCCATATCTTTGGAATAATGCCAAATTCTGCTACATTAACACATCAAATAAGCCAGATGTGAATAAATCCACTTCACCATTAGTCTATTTCTAAACAGAGACAATTTATTAATAACAAGCTGTATAATACTGAAAAGGATATGAGTTTCATACATTTAAGATTTTTCATAGCTATGCTTCTAGAAAAAAAAAAACTCACTAAATCAAGTACTCCTAAAACTAGGCCATAATAGAATTCCTAAACTGATCAACTATAGAAACTATATGTTAAAAGAGATTTAAGACTCTTCTCTATCTGTGACAACCTCTCCATGTTTCAATAGTTCAGAATCAAAAAATTTCACTCCACCCCGAGAAGTGTCGTGAAATTTTCAAGATGTGAAACCCTTATTGGAGGCATAGAAATAAACATAGATTGAGGACCCTCAACCTTTTCCCTTTTGCTTCTTGATAGATAATTCTCTGGACTAGTCTAGCCACGACATCTAGGACTTTACGATTTCTCAGAGCTGATTCTAGAACTGGACAAAAAACTCATTAAATCAAGTACTCCCAAATCTATGCCATAATAGAATTCTTAGATTAATTATAGAAGCTATATGTTAAAATAAATTTTATGGATGAATTATGTCTTATGTATGAACTTGAGAGTAAAGATAGAATATGCTCCTCAAGCTACTTTGGTTACAGCAGTCACCACTTTTCCTGGGCCTGTCCCATACAGACCTATTTAACTCAACTAGAACTAGAATTCATCAACAGTGTGGTTTTAAGGCCAAAGCTTCAGAATAATTTTAAAAATGCTAATTTGCCAGCCCTTGTCCTCTGCACATATATGTCCTTTTGAGAACCTTGGGGGGAAGGAGGAGCTGAAATAGAAACTAATTTGGCTATAAAACACTTTCTTAATCTCTCCCCATCACCATTCCAAATATTCTCCCATTTTTTAAAGATGTCATTTTGCTTACCTTATTTTTAAGAAAAAATTTATTCCTGCAGATCAAAAATTTCCTGCAACCACTTGAGAATTTCTGTGCTACTAAGCATTTGATGACTAATTTCTTGCAGATGTAAAAATACATTTGTGAGCTGCAGTAACATAAAGTTCATTGTTACAAGCATCAATAATAACCTAATGCAGATATAACCAGACATCAGAATGGCATTCTCCCATAATGAATACCAGCTTAGAGAAGCTTAGTTATGTTAAGTATGTTAGTTGAATGATAGCGAAACTAAGAAGAAAGAGAAACGTTAAGAAATGATAAGGGCAATTAAGAATCTGATCTAATTATATCAATATTCATTATACATTAGGTTTCTTAGAGATGTCTTAGTTTTCAGTTATGATCAGAAAGGATCAGTAAGTGCTCTTGAGCTAAAAATTACCCTCAAGGTCTTGGCATTTCAGTTAAACCAAATTAACTTAGTGTAGTAATTTTGGGACATTTCACAAAAAAACACTTACACAAAGCAAGAGCTTTGGATCTGCATGAATTAGTTTCACCATGGACAAGAGAAGATACTTACAGCTTCTTGTCTCCAGGTCTGTAGCTTTTTCTTTGAATTTAAGGCTTGTTACTTTTTCTTTAAATGTAAGACTCTAAAAACCAAACAAAAACATGGTATCAGACATAAGACTCAGGATAATAGCTATCCAACCTTTTAAAAGATTTTTATTATGAAAAAGCTTTGAAAAAGCTATTTCTATACTACCAAATGTGTGGTGTAAGTAGAAACACTCAATAGTAAGCATAAGGTCAGTATTATTAAGTTTAAAAAAATGGAAATGGTTTTTGCACCATTTATATTACTTTTTAATCAATCTAATAAAACATTGAAAATCTATTACAATACTAAAAGCTTAGTATCAGGTTGTAAAAAACCTCCTATGTAAAAAACTATTTTCCAAAATGTAAAAAACATAAGGGAAAAAACATTTGGTCTCTAGTTCTCACGAATCTCCACACTGGGTAACTCATTAACAAACATTTCCCCACACACATACACACAAGAATTTCACAGACTCTACAGTATTGTCCGTTGTAAGATGCAGCATTATTTGATGTCCCAAAAGGAATGAAAACCCACTGTCAATTGTAAGACACTATTTAAAATAAGATATACTCCCAATTTCAGAGAAGAGTAAAAATAAGTGCTTCTTAGAATTAATGAAATATATTATCTAGGCAATCTCTGTATTTACTAGTTTAATTGTAAAATTTGCTTTTTCCTTCGATGGCACTCCAGCTCTTTCAAGTTACAGAATGCACACGTTTTGCCTGAAAAACATTCATAAAATAGAAAGAATTCTGAGAAAGGCAAACATGGAAAATATGTTTCCGTTACAGAGACATAGGATGAATTAAAATAATCATAGATGTTTTTCAACCAAAACTCCAACAATTATATTCTAGATCTAATATCACCTACTATTATATTTCCTTCCTTTTCTTCTTTAAAAGAACACAAAACTATCTGATTTTGACATGAATGCCTTTATGTAAACATATATATAACATAGAAATAGTAGACTGTATACCAACTCTGGACCCATAATACAAATGTCCAAGTAAACGGGCTGTCTTTCAAAGTTAAAAAGCAGACATGCATATCTATAACACAAATGAACCATCTTCAATGTTTAAGTGAAATATGCATTTGTTATTATACCCAAGAACACTGAAGGGTTGTAGTCCTCAGAAGGGAAGAATAGCTATTTAAATGCATTTTATTTATACTCAAGAATGTCACTACAGAAGAGAAATAGCAAAACTTACAAATAGTTTGTTTTTATATTTATAACTGCCCCTTAACCCCTAGGCAAATGTTTCACCAAATGATTTAATACATTCTGGTTTTACTGTTTGCTCTCTTTCAACTGTATTTTTTCCTTACTCTAAGTTGAGGTGTTTCACCTTAGATCAAGCTGAAACTTTGATTAAACAAATGTATTTACTTTGATGTAACTAAGTGTAACTATCAAATGACTTTTCCCTGATGCAGCCATTGCACAGGAACACAAGAGCAGAGAACAAGTCGTAGACATCAGAATTTTTCCATAAGAATCACTTCCAAAAAAAGTAAATAGAGTCATATGCCACATAACATTTCAGTCAGTGACAGACAATATGTAACAGCACTGAAAAATTCCTATCACCTAGTGACATAGCCATCCTGATGTCCAAGTACAACGCATTACTTTTTGTTTGTAGTGATGCTGGTGTCAACAAACTTTCACTTCTAGTCATATAAAAAAAGTATAGCACATTCAATTATGTATAGTATACAATACTTGATAATTAGAATAAATAACTGTTACTGGTTTATGTATTTACTATAATTTATTTATGTATTTTTGGAGACGGAGTCTTGCTCTGTCATCCAGCCTGGAGGGCAGTGGCATGATCTCGGCTCACTGCAACCTCCGCCTCCTGGGTTCAAGCGATTCTCCTGCCTCAGCCTCCTGAGTAGCTGGGACTAAAGCTGCAAGCCACCACGCCCGACTTAGTTTTTTGTATTTTTAGTAGAGAAGGGCTTTTGCCATGTTGGCCAGGCTGGTCTCAATTCCTGACCTCAGGTGATCCACTCGCCTCGGCCTCCCAAAGTGCTGAGACTACAGGCATCAGCCACCAGGCCCAGCCTACTATGGTATACTTTTTATTGTTATTTTAGAGTATACTCCTACTTAAAGATAAAACATTAACTATGAAACACAGCCTCAGAAGGTCCTTCAGGAGGTACTCCAGAAAAACGCATTGTTACAAGAGATGACAGCTGGATCCACACGTTATTTCCCCTAAAAACCTTCCAATGGGAGCAGATGTGGAGGTGGAAGACAGTAACACTGATGATCTTGACCCCATGTAGGCCTAGGCTTATGTATATGTTTGTGTCACAGTTTTTAACAGTTTTCAAAATGAAAATTAAAATAGAATGTTTTTCAAATTAAAAAAAACAGGCTATAAAGAAAAATATTTTTATACAGCTAGCTGTACAATGTATTTTAAGCTGTTATTACAAGAGTCAAAAAGTTAGAAAATTTAAAAGTTTATAAATTTTAAAAGCTACAGAAAGGTTAATTATCAAAGAAAAAGATTTTTTTTTTTTTTTTTTTGATACAGAGTCTGGCTCTGTCCCCCAGGTTTTGGAGTGCAGTGGCGCGATCTTAGCTCACTGCAAGCTCCGCCTCCCGGGTTCACGCCATTCTCCTGCCTCAGCCTCCCAAGTAGCTGGGACTACAGGCGCCCACCAACACGCCCGGCTAATTTTTTGTATTTTTTAGTAGAAACGGGGTTTCACCGAGTTAGCCAAGATGGTCTCGATCTCCTGACCTCGTGATCCACCCGTCTTGGCCTCCCAAAGTGCTGGGATTACAGGTGTGAGCCACGGAGCCCGGCCGAAAAAATATTTTTTATAAATTTGGTGTAGCTTAAGGGTACAGTGTTTATAAAGTCTACAGTATAGATCCTGAGTATGAGAAAAAAACAAGCATTAAAAGAGGCAGCCTGTGCCCTGGACTCAGGGGCTTCCCTAGGGAATGCCCCACTTGCCCAAAGCAGCGCAGCCTGAACCCAAAACTGTGAGCAGAGAATCCCATGTGTGTTTGAAGGGTTTCCTATGTCCTTTGTGTTCTCCTATAGAAAGCAGCAGGGGTGTGTCGAGCACACACAAAAAGCTCTAACAACACCCTGAGTGCACCCTCATGCTGCTGAGATGCACCCAGACCCTGGACAGGCTGTGGTCAGAACAGCCCGAGGATCGTGGCTGGGGACCATGTCTGGCTTCATGGAGGAAGTCACATGGAGTGCCTTCTCCAAGAAGACGGCCAACGCCCTGCAGGCAGCCCGCTGCACTGTGCCCATCACAGTCTGTACAAGTGTGGGATTTCATTTGGCAGATCCCCAAGGCAGGAGAGAAAAGGAGGAAAGCTAACCTAACTCCAGGTTCTCCATGGAGTTAGGCTTCTCTAGAAGTGTCTGACAGGAGGCATGCGTCCTTGGCCCCGATGAGGCTGCGGGCCATCCCTGCAGTCCTGGCTAGGCAGCCGAGAGGCAGGCCTTGTGGATGCTCCGGGCACAGGTGTTGAGCAAGGTGGTAACCGAGTGCTTGTCCGGGAGCCGCGGCCGCTTGGAGGTCACGCAGTGGTGCACCGACCTGAGGAAGGGGTTGGTGCCTGCAATAGAAGAGTGGGCATGAGCCTGAGGCAGCCGGTGTTGCACCCACACCCTGCACACCCGGCAGTGCTCTGGGAAGTGGCAGCCCCAGGACTGGCTGAAGCACCAGGAGGAGCCCTGCACGCTGCCTGCCTGGCCATCGGGCTCTCCTCCCAGAGCCTCATCGTCAGTGAAGAACTGAATTTGAACGGGATTTGGAGCCCAAGGCTTTGCCTCTGACAACCTTGGGGACCCAGCCCTGGCTCTGCTGTGTGCCAGCTCTGGGCTCAGGGAGACTGACCCCTGCCAACATGACTCTCTCTGGAGCCACATCACCCAGATGGGGCCTTGTGTGCCCAAGCTACTGGTAGGACCTGTCAGTCCCGCTGAGCTTCCTAGTGGCCTCTGGGAAAAGCAGGGTCTGTCCTTGAGCCACAGGCTTTCTCACCCCTCAGCCACTGAACACAGCCACCCTGGACAGCTGACCTGGCACAAGATGAAGGGGCAAAGGGACACAGAAGAAGAGCAGAGACCCCTATCTCTCAGGTGACCACTGGAAAACCCGCTCCTGCTCGCAAAGGGGGAGCCAGAAGAAGGGAGGAAGGGGCCTGAGCGGGGGAGGGTCACAGAGGCTGTCCCTGCAGCACTGGAAGCCTGGTTTTCCAGAATGACCGCTGCCTGCCCTGGGCCCCCAGACAGCTCCTCTGGGTCTGCCCACTGTACAGCCACTGCCGCTCCATCCACAGTGGACTCTGGGTAGCGAAGTCGGTGGGCACATGGTGGCACACTTGGGAGGTCCTTGTCGTTTGCAACACACAAGGCTGTACCTGTGACCCAGACAAGCCCTGGCCTGCCCCGCCTCACAGCCCTGCTCCCGAACAGGACTCTTCACACCCCGGAAGGTTCTGGTGAGGCTTGTGGCAAAGCCTGGATGTCTCTCTGACTCTCGGACTTCCAGACCTGAAGCCCAGAGTGCCCTGCATCGATAGGTGCCCAGAGGTCCTGCCTACTACCTCCCTAGGGCCCCAGGCAAGCAGAGCTGCATCTGTGTTGGGAGGTGAGGGTGCGTGGGCTCTGGGGGTGGGGGCAGAGGCAATGGCCAGTCTGTCCTGGGCTCAGTGTATGTGAAGACAGAGCAGACAGCCTGCCAGGACGTGAACACAGGATGGGGTCTGGGCACTGTGTCCTCTGGCTTGGACAGCAGAGGCCTGGGGCTGCGGTCGGGCGTTGCTCTCCTGCGCCAGCCTGGCCCTCCTGGACACTCGCCCAGGAGATCAGGCAGATGGTGCCATTGTTGCTGCAGGGAGAAGGGTCCAGGTTTATCATGCACTTGGGGTCCAGCCTGGCCACCAATCCCTGGAGCATGCTGGGGATGCTCTGCCGCTGGTCGTCCTCATGCCTGGGCTTCTGGGTGCATACCACCAGGGCCTTGAGGAGGCAGCATGGTGACCACATTGGATACACATGGCCCAGGGCTGGCCAGCTGCCCTCTGCAAAGCCCAGCCCAGCTGGATGTATGTGATGAGTGGGTCATGGATGGCAGTCATGGCTGGAGTGAATGTGTGGTACAGGGAATGGTTGAAGAGGGTGAGTGGATGTTGGCCAGGGCAGCATCCAGGAGCTGCTGGCATAGGTACTGCTGTTTGGTTGGTGGCACCAGGGGCAGTGGGCCGGAGGTAGGATGGGCACGGTCAGAAGCCCAGGACCTGAGGGTTCTCCGTTTAGGGGGCCTTCCCACCCCAGGCCAGTCCTCACTCACAGCCGGATTCCCAAGGCCTCTCTCACAGCCTCCACCCTTGTGCAGACAATGTTGGCCGATCCTGGGTATAATCCCCACCCCCACAGCTTTGTCCTCCCCAGAGTCCCTGCCCCCTGTGACCCACGGGGGTCACAGACAGAGGGTGACTTCTCCCATGTTCCCACCCAGCACAGCAAACCTGGCCTGGAAGAGGCCTGGTGGGCAGGGTCTCAGGTCAGGCCGAGCCCCTACCCAGCCTGACCATGAAGGCCCCTCCAGTGGTGCTCCCAGGAGCTCTTGGGGGAGCCCCGGTTCCCCCAGGGATCACCAGCATCCCACTCACCACTGCCATGTCATTCTTGAGTTTCTCCAGGGTGATGTCACACTTTGGCAAGGTCTTCAGGGGACCTGCAGAGACAGGGGACTTGGGTTGAGCTCCGTGCTGGAGGGCTGGGAGACATGGCAGGTCTCAGGCTCCGATCTGGGATCCCAACCACTGCCACTGGGCCTCGGCCCTCAGAAACCTCTGCAGGAGCTCCCTTCAGCTGACCAGCTGTTCCCAGACCCAGAGTCTAGGCAGGCGGCCCTCACCCCCAGGAGTGCCCATCCCTGTTGGCAGTGAGGCAATGGGTCAAGAGAAGGGACTGTGGCCAGGCCCCTGACCAGGCTGGGAATGCCTCAGTTGCACCTAGGCCAGTCCCTGTCCTGCTCAGTCCTATAATCCTAACGAAGAATCAACTCAAGAAGGCCTGGAAGACCACGCAATAGTGACTAGCATTCTATCTGGACAAGCAGAACAGAGAGACACTTCTAGCTGGGGGTGGGGGGACAGCCTGAGTTTAGAGGGAGGTATAGGTCAATGCCCATGCAGTTCTGAGGTGCTGCCCGAGCTCACAGCAGCCCGTGGCCAGTGGCCCTGCCTTCCACCTGCTTCTCATCAGCACCGTTTTGTTTCATTTTCATGACAGCACACGTGGGCTGCAAATGGGGTAACTGAGATGCAGTCGCCTGCCCATGGTCACCGGGAAGTCAGGGCAGAGCTCCAGGTCATGCTCAGGCCCATCACAGCCAGCTGATGGTCAGGCCACTGCAAGCTGGGCCACCAACTACTGGCTGGATGAGACCTGGCTGTGATGGGCCAGCATGAGGGCCACAGCAGTGGTCAGGAGTAGGGCAAAGGCTGGGCACTGGCCAAGATGAAGCCTGGGCTCGAAGCCCCAGCACACACCAGAGTGGAGACTTGGAGGCCTCTGTCCAGTGCCCAAAGAGCTGCCTGGGGCCTTTGCTAAACCCACATCATCACCAAATGCCCATCCATGGCTGGGCGACCCACGCCCTTGTGGACCCTACGTTGGCTGTGGGCAAAACTCACTACTTGGAGAGGTCTGTCACAATGTCCAGAAGGCTCTTCATCTTGTTCAGGCCCTTTTTTCTGTCTGGGACAGCAGAGGGGACCCTAAGACATGAGCCCGGTGGCATTCCCAGGGCGCTGGCCCCCACCCTGGCCACAGCCCACCTTCGTTCTTCTCGATCTTGTTGACCACGCAGTGCAGGGGCTTGATGCGCTTGGACAGCTGCTTCAGCGTGTCCCGGTACAGCTGCTCCTCGCCCGGCTGGAGCCAGCTGGACTCATGACAGAGCTGGAGTCACTGCAGGACTATGGGCAGGTGAGGCCACAGCCCTAGACCCTCAGGTGGGGAGCTTGGGCTCTGAGGGCCCCAGAGCTCGCACGAATGGTACAACCTGAGGCCTTGTAAAGGTGAGGGGTGACCTAGCACCTCAACCCACCAGGCCGTGTACATCTCACACGATGGAGCTGTGGGTCCCATGCCCGGCTTACCAGGTGTGTGTAAAGGCCTAGGGGAGGGGACACTGGAGTTCTGTGGGGTTTGTGCTGTTTCTGGGTGCTGGGAAGGCTGCGGTGTGGGGCTGGGCAGGAAGCTACAGGGGACGGGGTAGGGCTGGAGCTGCAGCCAAGCGGGAGAAACATGGGAGCTGGGCCCAGGCAGGGCAGCCACCAAACTCACTCTGCAACAAACCACAGTGGCGACCACTCCCCATCCTCCTTCCCAGGCCAGCTGGGCGGGGACCTCACCTGAAACAAAGGGTGGGAAAACTGGCAAGACCAGCACCAGAGCACAGGCTCAGCATGGGCCAAGAGCACAAACAGCTGGTGTCCTGCTTCTGGAAGGTGGTGGGATGGCAGCGAGACTGCAGAGCGGACACTTCCTTCAGCCAGAAGCCTCACGAGCACACCAGCTGGGTCTGCACCAGCTGAACACACCGGCTGTTCCATGGCTGCTCACTTTCCAAATACCAAGAAATGGAAAGAAAAGGGAAGTTTGGCCTGGCACAGTGGCTCATGCTTGTAATCCCAGCACTTTGGGAGGCTGAGGCAGGTGGATCAGTTGAGGTCAGGAGTTAAAGACTAGCCTGGCCTGTCTCTACTAAAAATACAAAAGAAAAATTAGCTGGGCATAGTGGCACGTGCCTGTAATCCCAGCTACTTGGGAGGCTAAGGCAGGAGAATCGTTTGAGCCTGGGAGGTGGAGGTTGCTGTGAGATGAGATCATGCCACTGCATTCCAGCCTGGGTGACAGAACAAGACTGTGTCAAAAGAAAAAAAGAAAAAAGAAAAGGGAAGTTCTAGGCTGGGCGCGATAGCTCACGCCTGTATGTAATCCCAGCACTTTTGGAGGCCGAGGTGGGCAGATCTCTTGAGGCCAGGAGTTCGAGATGAGCCTGGCCAACGTGGTGAAACCCTGCCTCTACTAAAAATACAAAAATTAGCCGGACATGGTGGCAGGTGCCTGTAATCCCAGCTCCTTGGGAGGCTGAGGCAGAATAATCACTTGAACCTGGGAGGCAGGGGTTGCCGTGAGCCGAGATCTCGCCACTGCACTGCAGCCTGGACAACAGAATGAGACTCTGCAGAAAGAAAAGAAAAGAAAAGGAAGAGAATAGAAGAGAATAGAAGAGAAGAAAAGAAAAGAAGAAAAGAAAAGAAAAGAAAAAAGAAAGAAAGGAAAAGAAAAGAAAAAAGAAAGAAAGGAAAAGGGCATCTCATTTTCCTGCTGGGCTCGACCTGCGGTGTTTAGATGAAGTGAGGTCCTGGACAGGGGAGGGATGGTCCGAAGAGGCAAGAGGAGCAGCTTCCACTGGTTGGGCAGTCACCACATACCACCACCATGCTGGCCCTCAACACACACCACATCTTTCCTCTGCATGAGAGACCAGGACAAGGGAGGCCCCAGCAGGCCTGAGGACATGTGGAGACACACAGGGAGGTGTGGCAGACAGGCTCCAACCTTGTCACACAAGGTGGTCAGCCTCCCCCAGCTGTAAGTGAACATGACTTCTGTGGTGTGTTTCACACAAGACTCCATCTAAGAAAGAAGGTGACTGCTGGGCATGGTGGCTCACACCTGTAATCCCAGCACTTTGGGAGGCTGAGGAGGGCAGATCACCTGAGATCAGCCTGGCAAACATGGTGAAACCCAGTCTCTACTATACTTTTACTGACAAAGCAAACAATGAACATAATGTATAGAAATCTTGAGGACAAATAGACTTCAAAAGCACAAACAACAAAAGCAAAGTTGTAATTACATTATACTTGTCAAAAGCACAAGCAAGAAAGGCAAAGATGTAATTATATTAAACTTAAAACCTTCTGCAAAGCAGAGGAAGCCATCAGTAGAAGAAACAACTCGGAGAATGGAAGAAAATATTTGCAAACTATGCATCAGCCAAGGGGTTAATACACAAAATATATAAAGAACTCAAACTACTCAAAAGCAAAAATACAAATAATCTGGTTTTTAAAAATCTACCCAAAACCTTTGTCTCCCACCATTATTTCCCCACCTTTTCCCGACTGCCTTTGGCCCCCCTCTCCCTTGCCACCCATTTTCTTCCTCCATCTACCCCAAAACTTTTTCCCCACCATTTCTTCCCCCACCATCATTTCGCAAAGCCTTCTCTACTCTCCCGCTCACCATCCTTTTCCCCATCCATCTACCCAAACACTTTCCCCAGTTTTCTCCCACTGTCTTTTCCCCTTCTCCCAGGCCACCTTCTTTTTCCCCATCCCACTCTCATCACCATCTTTTGCTCCTTTATCTAAGCAAAAATACTTTCCCCCATCTTTTCCCAAAGCCTTCTCCCCACTCCTGCTGCTCACCCTTTTCCCCCATCTTTTCCCAAAGCCTTCTCCCCACTCCTGCTGCTCACTCTTTTCCCCCTTCATCTACCCAAAAATTGTTTTCCTCATCGTTTTTCCCCCTGCTCCTCCTTGCCACCCTCTCCCTTCTCCATCTACCTGAAAACATTTCCCCATAGCCTTTTCGCAAAGCCTTCTCTCCACTCCTGCTCACCTCCTTCTTTTCTCCCTCCATCTACCCCTCAAAGTTTTCCCCACCGTCTTTTCAGTCTTTCCCCCTTCCCACTCGTCCTCCTTTGCCCTATCCTGCTTGCCACTCTTTTTTGCCTTCCACTTACCCCAAACTATGTTTCCATTTTTTCCCCAACCCTCTCTCCCCGCTACCTCTCGCCACCGTCTTTTCTCCTCCTCGTCACCCTTCTTCCCCCTCCATCTACCCAAACACTTTTAACCTATCGTCTTTTCCTTCTCCACCGTCTTTCTTTTCTGCCCACTCCTTTTTGCAAAACCTTGTCTTCCTCTCGCTGGCTACCCTTTTCCCTTCCCCCACTTGTTACCCTCTTTTCGCCCTCTACCCAAAAACTTTTCTCCCCATTGTCTTTTCACGAAACCTTCTCTACCTACTGCTCACCCTCGTTTCCCCCCTACCCTCTCTTTCCTCGTCCCCCTTGACACACTTTTCCTCCTCCATCTACCCATAAACTTTTTACCCACTGTCTTTCTGCAAAACCTTCCCTCCCTCCCGCTCCCCACCCTGTTTCTCCCCATCTACCCAAAAACTTTCTTTCCCACCATCTTTTCCCCACTGTCTTTTTGCAACGCCTTCTCCTGCTCGCTATTCTCTTTTCCCTTTGTCACTAACCACCCTCTTTACCTCCCTCTATCTATCCCAAAACTATTTTCCTCCTCCTACTGCTGACGCCGCACTGCTTTCTCCGTCGCCATCACCACCAACCGCAGCGAGGCGAGCCACGCTGCCGCGGCTCCAGCCTCCAGCGTACGGCCTGTGATTACCGATTCCCGGTCCTCTAATCCAGGCACTGAGCAGCTCTACAGGAAGATACGGGAACCTGGAACGACCTGCCTTCCCTTCAGGATCATTCATATACTGAGGTTATATATATATATGCGGGTTCCTGGACTGCATGTTCTGATTGGATGAGAAAAACCCTCCAGGGTTACTCGGATTGGACTTTGTTATCATGTTCTGAATGGATGAGAGCAAGTCTTAAGATGACCAATCACAGCATGAAAATAAAGCCCAATCGGAGTAGGCCTAGAGGTTTTGCTCTCATCCAATCAGAACATGTAGTCCAGGAATGCATGTGCATAACCTCCATATATAAAACATGGTGAGGCCGGCTTCAGGTTATTTGGGGTGCTTTGGTGGCAGTGTCATGTGCTGTGCTTAGAGGACTAGGAGAGGGGCTGCTGTCTGCTGCCGGCTGGAGCCGAGGTGCTGGCTCCCTCTGGTTGGTGGTGGCGATGGAGCAGTAGGAAGGCAGCCGGCAGCGGGAGCTTCTCCTGCCTGGCAGGAGGAAGAGTAGAAGGGAGAGGCCCCCACGCATGCTGGAGGCTGGAGCCTGCACCATGGCGGCTCGCCTTGCTGCGATTGGTGGTGAAGTCGGACGCTGCACCTCGGCCAGAGTGGTAGAGATGTTGTTGGGTAGGTGAGTTTTCCGGGGCTGCACTGCCCGCCTCTGGGGGCAGGGCTTGGGTGTCATTTTGGGGCTCACTGCCCGAGGCTGCACTGCCTGTGGCAGGCGGCTGGTTGGGGGTGCACTCTGGGATTGTATTGTTGGCGGTGGGGGGGGTTGGCTGGCTATCGGAGGCTACACTGCCCGCAGAGGTGAGGGTGGTGGGGGGAGGCAGGTTGTGTGCACTAACGTGTACTGCTGGTGGTGGGTGACGCGTTAGGGGTGCTATTTTCTGCTCCACTGTCTGTGGCAGGGGGTGGGTTGGGTGGTTATCTGGAGCTACAACACTGGCAGTGGGCGGTGGTTTAGGGGTGTTAGAGTGCTGCACTGACCTCACTTGGGGTGCGCGATCAGGAGTTGCACTGCCTGTGGCAGGGTGGGGGGACGGCAGGTTTGGGGCACTATCTAGTGCAGCAACACCCATGGCTGGGTCAGGTTGTGGGCACTGTAATGTGCTACACTGCCTGTGGGGGGGGGTGTGGCTTGGGAGGGGTACTGGGGTTATACTGCCTGCAGCTGGCATGGGATGTGTTGGGTGTGCTAACCGGGGGCTACACTGCTGGTGGCAAGGGGCAGGTTAGGGGTGCTGTCAGGGGCTACACTGCGTGGCATTGATGGGCTGCAGAGGTGGCAGCAACAGCAATAGTGGTGCTGCCTCTTTTCTCCTTCCAGTGACCATTCTTCTTTTCCCAGATTCCAGACTCTAGAGGGTGATCTCCTCCTGCTCATGCAATTGTGAGCATGGCAGGGCCCCCACACCCATCGTGGTTCTGTGGCCTGCGCCTCACGCTGTGTGTTTCAGAGACCACCTGGGACTACCAGGCAGGGATTAGTGGGCATCATGGGGGACTGTGGGGCCAGGGCACTGTGGGTGGAGGCGTCAGGAACAGGAACCAGCACTTGGGTGGGGAGGGCTGGCTGGGTCTGAGTTTCTCCTACTCCTGCTCCTGGAGGAGTGCAGCCCCGGTGGGCCCAGCAATTTCTGGCCAGCTGTGCCTGGATGGGAGCGGTTTCAGCAAAGGCACTCACACCCACCCCAGGCCCCAGTTCCCGGCCAGCTTTTGCCAGAAGGAGAGGCTGGACTTTGGAGGGTGGGTGTGAGTGCCTTCACTGAAATTGGTCCTTGCCACCCAGTGGCCAGCGTGACAAGGTGAGGCTCTAACACTACCACTCCCTGCATCCCATTCTAGGCTTTTCTGGCTTTGCCCTCCCAGCTGCCCCAAGCCAGGCTGGAGGAGGAGGAGAAGGAAGAGTCACCTGTGGTAAACTGGAGCCTGCATATGGTGTGGCTCTGCAGCTGGTCTCATGAGATTGGTGACAGCGACGGAGACTGCAGCTCGACTGGAGTGGTAGGAGGGTGCCCGCGGGGACAAGGTGGTAGGAACCTTGTAGGGTGGGCTGCTGCATTGAGGGCGGCAGCGGTTGTATTCGTATCGGTGCTAGTGGTGGTAGCAGCCGCAAGTCTGTGGGTTGGGAAGGGGGAGTAGGAGCACTGCAGGGCCCAGCCCAACCTAGGGGTGGGGAGGAACCTGCGGGTACTATACCGGGCCTCGGTGGCAGTGGTGGAGGCGCACCGAGGGAAAGGAGGAGTCCTCCCCCTTCTCCTGCAATCTCTGGAGGGTGCCCTCCTCCTGCTGGTGACTGAGCCAGGTGTGAGGGGCAGAATTGTCTCATTCTTAACAAAACTTACAGGGTGACTATTTGTGTATCTTTTTTGTTCCTTTTTTGTTGTGATAGTCTCAGACTTTTTCAAATTTCATGAATTGGGGAAGGGGATAAAAGATATCATAGTAGGCCTTCTAATTCCCACACCTGCTCATTTTTCTTTCTTCTAGTCTGTATTGTCGTCTTCTCATCTTCTTGTTTCTCTTCATCTTTTTTGATGCTGCTTCTATTTTGTGTTTCTATTTTGGTTTATCCTTCTCTTTTTGTTTTCTTTATGCCAAGCAATGGCCTTAACAAACAACAAACTGAAACTGAGTTAAAAAGAAACTGCTTGTCCCTGTGTTGTATTTTTAAAATAACTGGTCTCCTACTATGTTTTAGAGATGAGGAAAAAAATCAGTTGTATTAGTTACTTGAATAGGTATGCTTTCATGATCGTGTTAACCCACTTATGCCTAGGGTTCCATTATTAGAATGCTGAGTATGAGGAAGTTACTTCCATCCCACTGCTTAGGGTCGTCGACAAGGTCTGATTTTTCACTCACGCAAAAATTCAAAAAATTGCATCCTCTGGCATAAGTGGGCTAATGGTTTGTAAGTAGTTACTCAAGGAATCAAAAAATGAAGCATCACATAAAATATCAGCAGCAAACAGCCATTTCATCTCACATTTGTCTGGAGCTATGCAAGAGTCACGGGGGTAATAAGTTCCAATTTATGAGATTATTAAGTGAACTGTATTCTCTTCGTTTTATGTCTCTGCCACCATTTTCTTTTTTTCTTTCTTTCTTTCTTTTCTTTCTTTTGTTTTTTTTTTTGAGACAGAGTTTCACTCTTGTTGCCCAGGCTGGAGTGCAATGGGGTGATCTCAGCTCACCGCAACCTCTGTCTCCTGGGTTCAAGTGATTCTCCTGCCTCAGTCTCCCGAGTAGCTGGGATTACAGGCATGTGCCACCATGCCCAGCGAATTTTGTATTTTTGGTAGAGACGGGGTTTCTCCATGTTGGTCAGGCTGGTCTTGAACTCCTGACCTTAGGTGATCCACTTGCCTCAGCCTCCCAAAGTGCTGGGATTACAGGTGTGAGCCACCACGCCAGGCTCTCTGCCACCATTTTCAAGAGTATTGTCAGCTGCATGAGCAAACCTGGTTCATCACCACCTTTTTGCAAGAGAAAAAGGAAGGGGGGAGAATCGTGTGTAACTTTTTTTTTTTTTGAGACAAAGTCTAGCTCTTGCCCCCAGGCTAGAGTATGATGGCGTGATCTTGGCTCACTGCAGCCCCCACCTCCTGGGTTCAAGCAATTCTCCTGCTTTGGCCCCCTTAGTAGCTGGGATTACAAGAACCTGCCACCACCCCTGGCTAATTTTTGTATTTTTAGTAGAGACGGGGTTTCACCATGTTGGTCAGGCTGGTCTAGAACACCTGACCTTAGGTGATACACCTGCCTTGGGGAACAGGTGGTGTTTGATTATATGAGTAAGTTCTTTAGAGGTGATGCATGAGATTTTGGTGCACCCAACACCTGTACAGTATACACTCTATATAATTTGTAGTCTTTTATTCCTCACCCCCCCACCTTTTCTCCCAAGTCCCCAAAGTCCGTTGTAGTATTCTAATGCCTTTGCATCCTCATAGCTTAGCTCCCTCTTACTAGCAAGAGCATACGATGTGTGCTTTTACATTCTTACGTTACTTCACTTAGAATGATAGTCTCTGATCGGCTGGGGGCGGTGGCTTATGCCTGTAATCCCAGCACTTTGGGAGGCCAAGGCAGGTGGCTCACAAGGTCAGGAGATCAAGACCATTCTGGCTAACATGGTGAAACCCTGTCTCTACTAAAAATACGAAAAATTAGCTGGGCATGGTGGCGGGCTCCTGTAGTCCCAGCTACTTGGGAGGCTGAGGCAGGAGAATGGCATGAACCTGAGAGGCAGAGGTTGCAGTGAGCTGAGATCATGCCACTGCACTCCAGCCTGGGCGACAGAGCGAGACTCTGTCTCAAGGGAAAAAAAAAAAAAGAATAATAATAGTCTCTGATCCCATCCAGGTTGCTGTGAATCCTGTTATGTTTTTCCCTTTTTATGGCTGAATAGCATTCCATGATGTATATCACAATTTCTTAATCTACTCATTGATGGGCATTTGGGCTGGTTACATACTTTTGCTATTGTGAATTGTGCTGTTATAAACTTGCGTGTGCAGGCATCTTTTTTGTATAGTGACTTTTCTCCTCTGGGTAGATACCCAGTAATGGAATTGCTGGATTAAATAGTAGTTCTACTTTTAGTTCTTTAAGAAATCTCCACACTGTTTACTATAGTGGTTGTACTAGTTTACATTCCCACTAGCAGTATAACAGTGTTCCCTTTTCACAAAATGCCCACCAATATTTTTTATTTTTTGATGTTTTGATTGTGGCCATTCTTGCTGGAGTAAGCTGGCATGGCATTGTGGGCTTTTTTTTTTTTTTTTTGAGATGGAGTCCGCTGTGTTGCCAGGCTGGAGTGCCGTGGTGTAACCTTGGCTCACTGCAACTTCCACCTCCTGGTTTCAAGGGATTCTCCTGCCTCAGCCTCCCGAGTAGCTGGGACTACAGGTGTCCGCCACCACTCCTGGCTAATTTTTGTATTTTTAGGACAGACGGAGTTTCACCATGTTGGCCAGGGTAGTCTTGATCTCTTGACCTTGTGATCCACCCGCTTCAGCCTCCCAAACTGCTGGGATTTCAGGTGTGAGCCACCGCGCCCGGCCTGACATTGTGGTTTTGATTTGTATTTCCCTGATTATTAGTGATGATGAGCATTTTTTCATGTTTGTTGGCCATTTTTTATATCTCCTTTTGAGAATTGTCTATTCAAGTCCTTAGCCCATTATTTGAAAGGATTGGTTTTTTTTCCTGTTAATTTGAGTACCTTGTAGATTCTGGATATTAGTCCTTTCTCAGATGTATAGATTGTGAATTTTCTCCCATTCTGTGGGTTGTCTGTTTATTCTGCTAATTGTACTTTTGCTGTGCAGAAACTTTTTGGCTTAATTAAGTCTCACCTGTCTATCTTCATTTTGTTGTTGTACTTGCTTTTGGGTTCTTGGTCATGAAGTCTCTGCCTAAGCCAATGTGTAGAAGGGGTTTTCCAGTGTTACCTTCTAGAATTCTTATGGTTTCAGGTCTCAGATTTAAGTTGACTTTTGTATAAGGTAAGAGATGGGGATCCAGTTTCATTTCTTGGGATGTGGCTTGCCAATTATCCAAGTACCATATGTTGAGTAGGTGTTTCCTCAACAACAAAGTGTTTCCCCACTTTGTTTTTGTTTGCTTTGTCAAAGACCAGTTGGCTGTAAGTATTTGGATTTACTTCTGTGTTCTCTATTCTATTCCATTGGTCTATGTGCTTATTTTTATACCAGTATCATGCTGTTTTGCTGACTATGGCCTTGTAGTATAGATTGAAGCCAGGTAATGCACTGCGTCCAGATTTGTTCTTTCTGCTTAGTCTTGCTTTGGCTATGCGGGCTCTTTTTTGATTCCATATGAATTTTAGAATTATCAGGAGTCACCAGGTGCTGCAGCAGCTTCAGGATAACTTGAGGGCGCATCCTGGGGAAGAAACACCTCCTGTCCATGGCACTGACTGCTGAGGACAGAGCTTTGGTGCGGCTTCTCCATGGCCCAGCTTCTTTGGAGCGTTTTTCTTTCATGGTAAGTACAGAAGCTTTCGTTTTCTGAAATGTTCTGTGTATTTCTGCTAGATTCTCACTCCTTTTTTCTCTCTTGATATCTTACCATTAATTTTACAGTAGTACTCATTCCCTAAGGGCTTTTGAGGTTGGAACATGTAGGAGGCTTTAGGGCTGTCTCTGATGGAGACTCCCCCTGTAGACGGAGAGAGAGGAAAGCTCTGGCTGTGGGAGGAAGGGGAATCCCAGCCCAGGTGGGGTGTAGGGTCCAGGCCCCAGTTTGTCTGCCTTGCTTTCAAGCCTCAGATGGAAGGAAAGGATCCACCTTAACCTCCAGGGTTTGCTGATTTTTTAAATTGTTTTTATTTTTTTGGAGATACAGTCTTGCCCTGTTGCCCAGGCTGGAGTGCAGTGGCAGATCTCAGTTCACTGCAGCCTCCACTTTCTGGGCTCGGGGGATTCTCCAGCCTCAGCCTCTCCATTAGCTGGGCTTGTGCCACCATGCCCAGCTATTTTTTTTTCATATTTTTGGTGGCCACGGAGTTTTGCCACGTTGGCCAGGCTTTTCTCGAACTTCTGAGCTCAAAGCAATCCTCCCACTTCGGCTTCCATAAGTGCTGGGATTACAGGCATGAACTACTGTGCCTGGTCTGCTGAATTTTGTTTTTCTTGTATTTTTGGTAGGGACAGGGTTTCGCCATGTTGCCCAGCCTGGTCTCAAACTTCTGAGCTCAAAGCAGTCCTCTCACCTCGGCTTCCCAAAATGCCGGGATTACAGGCATGAACTACTGCACGTGGTCTACTGAATTTTTACATTTGTTTCCCAGCCGTCGGGACATAGGGGTCACTTTTCTCAACACCCCACCCCCCATCCCCGGCAGCGTCTGCCTAACTCTGTCCCTCTAGTCACGGCCACCTGACTGTGGAGGAAGCTCCCTTCCATGTGGTTTAATGTCTTCTTTGCAGAAATGTCTGTTCAGGTTCCCTGCTCAGTTTTGGATGGATCATTTTTTTGTTGTTGCTACTTAGTACTATTAATGTGTTGCATATTTTCCATAACAACCCCCGTTAGCCGATATGTGTTTCGTTCTCCCAGCCTTTCTCTTTGGGCTCATTGTTTGCTTTTCCTTGCAAAAACTTTTCACTTTGATGTAGTAATGCATGTTTTTTTAAGGCCAGGCATGATGGCTCATGCCTGTAATCCAAGCACTTTGGGAGGCCAAGGTGGGCAGATCACTTGAGCCAAAGAATTTGAGACCAGCCTAGGCAACGTGGCAAAACTTCATTTCTACAAAAAAATTTGCCAGGTGTGGTGGTGTGTGCCTGTAGTTCCAGCTATTCAGGAGGCAGAGGTGGGAGGATCACTTGTGCCGGAGAGGTCAAGGCTGCAGTGAGCCGTGATCATGCCACTGCACTCCAGCCTGAGTGACAGAGTCCCTGTCTCAAAAAAAAATTTTAATCTTTTTAGTAACATTCATTTCAATAAGAGTGAAATGACATCTGAGTGTGGTTTTGAAGTATTTTTTTTGATGAATAGTGATGTTGAGGACCTTTTCTCTTACCTGTTAGTTTTATGTCATCTTTGCAGATAACTCTATTCAAGTTATTTGCTCAATATGAGTTCAATATGCATTTTTATGCTACTTAATATTGCTTTTTTCTGCGTACATGTTTGGTAACAACAATTTATCACTTCTATGATTCCCTCAAATTTCCTAACTTTTTTTTTTTTTTTTGAGACAGTCTCATTCTCTCACTCAGGCTGGAGCGCAGCGGCATATCAGGGATGTGAGTCCTCCAGCTTAGTTTCTATTTCTCAGGGTTCCTTAGACATTCAGGGCCATTTCCATGTGATCATCAGCATTGTGTATTCATATTTCTTAAATGTCTGTGCATAATAAAGATATAATTAGAGAGTCTGCTGGGACTGATTTTCCTCTGGGACATTTTGGTTCATGTATATTTTTAGTAACGATCAAATCAGGGTACTTGCTGTATCTGTTCTCATACAGGTATTATTTCTCTGTTGTGATAATATTCAAATTGCTCCCTTCTAGCTTTATTGAAAAGTGTACTATTTTGTTAACCAGAGTCACCCAGCTGTGGTATAGAATGCAAGAATGTATTTGTCCCAACTAACTGCAACTTTGTTTCCATAAGCAATCATTCCATCTCCTCCTTCCCCTCTCCTCGGAAAACCACTACTGTACCTTTTACTTATTGAAGGCAAAGTTTTTTGGATTCCATATAAGTGAGATGAATTTGCATGTTTTTCTATGCCAGGCTTATTTTATTTAACAATATATTTTCCAGGTTCATCTATATGGCTCCAAATGAAAATTACATTATTTTGTTAAGGATGAAGAGTATTATTGCATTGTGCAGATATACCACAGTGTCTTCATCTCTTGATGTGTGGTTGGATAGGTAGGTTGATTCCATATCTTCTATATTGTGAATAGCACTTCATAAAACATGGGAAGGCAGTAATTTTTTACAGTACCAGTTTCCTTTGCTTTAAATGCATACCCAGTGTGAGGAACCTGCCAACATTTTTTCACAGTATATACCCTAATTTATATTGACATCAGTAGCATATACGAGTTTCCCTTTCTGTAAATCTACACTGGTTGCTGCTGTCCAAAATTTTTATTGCTGTTTTGGTAATATTCATTCTCAGTGGAGTTTGATGGTATCTGATATTGGAGTGTGATTCTGACTTACATGTTTGGAGTGATTAGTGATGTGGAGAAACTTTTGTTTCACCTGTGAATCAGTTTCATGTCCTTTGCAAAAGTGGTTGTGTACATCCTTTGCATATTTTTAGCTTGGGTATTTTTTTAATCTTTTCCCCACTTAGTAGCTTTAGTGCTTGAATATGTTAGATAACAACCCCTTCCAAAATTAGGATTTTCCACAGTTTTCCCCCAATCATCCTTTCCGCCAAGGTAGGATGCTTTCTCTTTGGGGTCACTGTTTTCTCCCCCATGCAGAAGCTCTAAAGTGCTGGTCTCACAGGTTTATATTTGCTTTTGTCAGCATAGATTTCTGTGTCGAGAGAGAGAGAGAGAAAGAGACAAAGAGATGGCAAAGTCATTGTATTTTCTATGGGTATTTTCCCCCTAAGTGAGAACATGTGGTATTTGGTTTTCTGTTCTTTCCTTAGTTTGCTTAGCATAGTGGCCTGCAGCTTCATCCTTCTTGCTGCCGAGAGCATGAATTTGTTTAAGCTGTGTAGGATTTTGCGGTATCTGTATACAACAGTTTAAAACATCAAATCAACTGTTAAAGGGAACATGGGTCAATTTTATTTTATTTTTTCTTGTGAATAGCACTACCAAGAATATACCCATGCCTGTGTCATTTTGAAAGGAGGATTTATGATTTATTTTCCTTTGTGTAGATGCCCAGTTATGCGATTGCTCATTTGGATGATAGTTGTTAAGTTTTTTGAGGAACCTCCAAACCACTTCTCATAGTGTGAGAACTAGTTTTTATTCCCACCAAGAGTGTAGCAGTGTTTGCTTTCTTCCGCTGCCTTGCCACCATGTAAATGTTTGGACTTTGGACAAATGGCCATTCTGACCGACGTGAGATGGTATTTCAGTGTGCGTGTGAGTTGCATTTCTCTGATGATGAGTGATGTTGAGGTTTTTTTCTTGTCTATTGGTCACTTGTACATCTTACTTTTACAAGTATGTCTTCATGTCTTTTTGCCCATTGTTTGGGTTGTTTTTCTGCCTCTGGATTTTTTTAAGGTCAAGTTAGATTCTGGCTATTAGACCTTGGTCAGAAGCACAGTTTGGGAACATTTTCTCCCATCCTGTAGGCTATGTTTTTACTGTGCTGGTGATTTATTTTGCTATCTGGCAGTGTTTTAGTTTCTTAGGCCCAACTTGTCCATTTTGGTTTTTCTTGCTGTTGCTTTTAGGGACTAAGTCATCTAAATTCTTTATCAAAGCCTGTGTTGAGAAAGGTATTTCCTAGGTTTTCTTGTAGGACTTGTATAGTTTTTTGTCTTCTACTGAAATCTTTCATTCACCTTGAGTTAGTTTTTGCATCTTGTGAGAGGTAAGCCTCCAGTTATTCATCTGCAAGTGGCTAGACACTATCCCAGTGCCATTCATTGCACAGTGAGCCCTTTCCACATCTGAATTTTGGTGTTTCAAAGGTCAGATGGTTGCAGTTATGAGGGGTTGCTTCGGGGTTTCCTGTTCTGTCTAGGTGGAGGTGGGTCTGTAGCTTTTCTGTGAAATTTGAAATTGGAGAGTGTGGTCCATCTGACATCATCTGGATCTCCCAGCATGGCTTTGGAGTTTCAGAGCATTTTGTGGTCCCATGGGAATGTCAGCATTCATTCTTTCTTCACATTGCTTTCTCTTTTTTTTTTTTTTGAGACGGAGTCTCGCTCTGTCGCCCAGGCTGGAGTGCAGTGGCGCTATCTCGGCTCACTGCAAGCTCCGCCTCCCGGGTTCACGCCATTCTCCTGCCTCAGCCTCTCCGAGTAGCTGGGACTACAGGCGCCCGCCACCACGCCCGGCTAATTTTTTGTATTTTTAGTAGAGACAGGGTTTCACGGTGGTCTCGATCTCCTGACCTCATGATCCGCCCGCCTCGGCCTCCCAAAGTGCTGGGATTACAAGCGTGAGCCACCGCGCCCGGCCCACATTGCTTTCAAAAAACAAAATCGACCCAGTCCTAAAGGTGTACAAGTAGAGGGTAGAGTGGAATATTTGGATCCATGCATACATCACATAGTGATGAAATCAGGGTATAGCATCGTTTTTTGCCTCTACAGAGTGTTGCTGTCTTTGAGTTGAGGAGAGCCAGAACCTTTCTTTCTGGCTGTCTTGAAAACTATCCTCTCGTAAGGTTTTCTCTGGTCACCCTGCTGAGGAATAGAACAGCAGGTTTCATTCCTCTTATGCAACGTGTCACTTTGTACCTGTTTCCTGTCCCCACCCATGCCCAGCCTTCTGTTCCAACCCTGGCAAGCATGATGGTGCTTTGTAGATCTATGTGAGATAAAGGGTCTTAGATTCCTCATAACTGAGGTAATGTGAGGTTTGTCTTTCTCTGCCTAGTGTGTTTCATTTACCATAATGTCCTCCAGGTTCCACAGTGTTGCCACAGATGACGTGATTTCAGTACCTGTGTCTGGCTGAAAAGTGTTTGTGAATGGATGTTGCGGTTTCTGGATCTCATGGTCTGCGGGTGGACAGGTAGGTTGATTCCTTATCTTGGCTATTGCGACTGGTTCCAGAACCAGTATGGGAAGGCAGATGTGTCTTCTGTGTACTGATGACATATGATTCCAGTGCATACCCAGCGGTGGCGCGGCTCAGTGAAATGGTCGTTGTATTTTTAGTTTTCAGAGGAACCTCCAGGTGGCCTCTGTAGTGTGCGTACTAATTTACCTTGTCAACAGTTGTGGATAAGAGAGCTCTCCTCTCTGGAAATTCACAGCAGCATTTGTGGTTTCCCTTCTTTGAAGATATATGAAGTTCTTTGTAATACTCTTTCCTCTGAGAGGAACGCGATATCTGAGTCTTGTTCTGATTTTCATTTTCTTGTGATTAGTGATACTAACTAGGTGTTAACAAGTACATTTGTTTTCAGTTTTATGTGAAAAGAAAAGACTCTTTGGTTTCTTTGCCCAATTTTGGTTTGCTGATTATCTTCTCTTTTCTGCTGTTTTCTGCTAGTTACTAGTGTTAGTTACTTACACCTTTTCCAAAAAAGGTCTCCTTAGCTGTGTTTTCCCCGATACCTTTCTTATCATCTTTTGGATGTTTGTTTCTTTTCATTCATTGTTTTCATTCTTTCTTGCCCCCCCCAAGCCATATAGTCTGATACAGATTCAGGGGTGTGCAGTGTTGTGGATTTCCACTACATTGGTTACTGATGAAATAAAGGAAATTCACTAGCATACCAATCTGTTGTGAGTTTTGCTTATTTGTTGTTTGTATTCTTTTCTTTCTCCCATATTTTTTCATTTTCCTTTTTGCAAACTGTAAGCATAGATCCAGGTTGACCCAGGTATCTGCACACCATGTACTTTCTTCTCAGAGAGTGGTAGTTTCAAGTTTTGGGTATAGGTCTTTCATTCATGTTGAGTAGATTGTTGTGAATTTCACACAATAAGGACCCTATGTTGTTATTTTGTCTAGGAATATCCAGTTCTCAGAACACTGTATTGGACAGACTCTCCCTTCCTGTGGTGACTTTTGCGGTTTTTTCTAAACATGTGCGTACGCTATATCAATTTGAATTTACTCCTGGGCACCCTCATTGTGTCCATTGGCCTGTGTTTCTCTGCTAATGCCTGTCACAAAGCATCTGGGTAACTGACGCTTTGGGAAGTAGTTTAAAGTGGAAGAGTGTGATGGCGCTCTGCCGACTTTGTGTGTGTAGGAACTGCTTTGGGAGTGCAGGGCACTTCACTGTCCCACAGGACTTTTCAGAAATGTGGCGTGATCCTATTTGAAAACAAAAATTTCACATGGTCTATGCTTTTACTTTAAGGGTGCAAGGGACCATTTGACATATGGATCAGTGCTGTTGTGATCAAATTACAGGACCTCGCGTTTCTGTTTCAGGCTATAGTGAGGATTTCTTGGTGGAGAGAGTATCCCAATCACCCCTTCCTGCTATATTGAATATTATGCTAGGATATTGTTAAGCCTAGTCACCCTGCTAAGCCGTAGAACACCAGAATTCTTGCCATTCATCTGAGCATCACTTTGTAGCTGTTTCCAAGCCTCCCCTCAGCCTCTGGTATGCACTATTGACGTTGCTTCTCTATGAGATGCACTTCATTAGATTCCACGCGCGTGAGATTGTGCTGTGTTTGCGTTTGTCTTCCTCTGCTGGCTCTTTTCCTTTAACTTAATGTCCTTCAGGTTTCTCCATCTTGCTGGAAGTGACCTGCTGTCCAGAAGTTTGATGGCTGAGGAGAATGCCATCGTGCATGCATCTTTCATTTCCTGCATTTCTTCCTCCGTGGATGGACAGGTAGGTTACCTCCATACCCTGCTTATTGTCCGGAGTACTTCATCAAACATGGGAAAGCAAATATCTCCTTAAGTTGCAAGTTTCCTTGGCTTTGCTGGTATACCCAATGTTGGGATGGCTAGAGGAACTGGTAGTTGTACTGTTGTTTCAGAAACCTCCTGCTGTCTCTCCCAGTGGGTATACAAATTTGCATTCCTACCAATAGTGTGTGAGAGTTTCTCTGTCTGCAAATCTACACTGCCCTTATCTTCAAAAAGTTTTATTACTGTTCCTGGTTATACTCGTTCTCTGGGGAGTGTGGCAGTATCTGAGTGTGGTTGGGATTTGCATTTAGGGGATGATTACTGATGTGGAGAAACTTCTGTTACCCGCGAGTCTGTTTCAGGTTTTTTCAGAAATGCCCATGCCAGTCCTTTGGGCATTTTTAGCGTGTGTATTGGTTTTTATGTTTTTTTCCACTTAGGACCATGAGTTTCTTGAATATGTTAGATAAGAAGCCCTTCCAGATCCACAGTTTTCCATAATTTTCTCCCAGTCTGTGGGGATGTCTTCTGTTGGGTTCACTGTTTTCTCTCCATTGTTGAAGCTGTGTGAAGCTCTGAGGTTGTCCTTAGTCTTAAATGGTTACATTAGCTTTTCTTAGCGGTGATTTCTGTGTCCCTTTGAGAAGAAAAGCGAGATGGTGAAGCCATTGTATGGTCCACGGGTATTTGATTCCTGTGTGTTTTCTGTTTGTAGTTTAGGTGCACAGGTTCAAGTTTCCCCGCAGTAGACACACACCCTATATGTTTTCCTTGGAGGTTTTGGTTTCACAATTGCCCTTTGGTGTTCAGTGGATTTTGTGTCGCTTTGTGTCTTGTGTAAGGGAAGGGTTACTTCAGTCCTTTGCACGTGACCCCCCAGTTTCTTCAACCATCGTGCCTTTGGTGTGCTTTTGGGGGAAAAGCAAGAATCCCATGGGTTCAGTGTTTATAATTGTGGGTTGATTATTTGGCTCCTTCATTGTGTCCATTTGGTTATCTTTCAGTGTTCATGCCACTAATGGATGGATTTTTTGTTTTGTGTGTTTTCTTGTATTTTCTTCCTTTTTTTCTATTTCTGTTTCCAAAGCTGGGTTTTCTAAAATGATAACTACTTTTATTGTGATCGAGGGGTGTACGCCTGCAGGTTCATTTCACTACATGGCTATACAGCAGACTTCTGATGCTTGGTCCTAACGTACCCGTCACCCAGGTGGTGAACACAGCACCTGTTGGATCATTCTTCCTCCAAGGCTTCCTGTCTCCCTCCTTTTTTGTCTGGTAGTACCCAGCATCTGTTGATTTCATCTTTATGTTCGTGTGTATTCAGTGTTGAGTTTCTTCCTATAAGTGAAAACCTGCGGTGTTTGGTCTTTTGTTCTTGCCTGAGTTTGCTTAGCAGAGTGGCCTGCAGTTCCATCTATGTTTCTGCTGAGGGCATGATTTTGTTTCTGTGTTTGATTTGCCTTGGTGGCTTCTTAGTATTCTGTGGTGCATAGGTATCACATCTGATTTTCTGTTGGCATCTAGGTCAGGTCCACGTCTTTATTCCTGTGAGTAGCACTCCTGTGAACATGCAAATGTCTGTGTCTTTTTGATAGACACATGTATTTTTCCCTTGGGTAGATACAACCAAAGATTGTATTGGATTGCTGGGTCAAAGCAATCCAAAGAGGGTTGGATTGCTGGGTCGAAGGGTAGCTCTGCTTCCTTTCCCTCCTTGTTGTTGTTGAGAAATCTTGAAACTGCTCTCCGCAGTTTGAGACCTAGTTTGCATTACCCCAAGAGTGTAGCCGTGTTCGCTTTTATCTACTGCTACACAAATATGTTTTGTGTTTGGACAAATGGCCATTCTGACTGGTGTGTGATGGCACTGGTACCTCATCTCTGATGATTAGTGATGTTGAGTATTTTCTCGTGTCTGTTGGTCTTTTTTAGGTCTTGTTTTGACTAGTGTGTTTGTGTCATTTGCCCATTTTTTACTTGGGTTATTTTTCTGCTTCTTGATTTAGGTAAGGTCCTCTAGATTCTGGCTGTTAGAACTTGGTCAGATGCTTGGTTTGGGAACAGTTTCTCCCATCATGTAGGCTGTGTGTTTACTGTGTTAGTTGCTTTGCTGTGCAGCAGGTCTGTAGTTTCTTAGGCCAGACTTGTACTTTTGGCTTTTTGTTGCATTTCTTTTGGGTATTAATTGTCTAAGTGGTTTGCAAAAGCCTATGTTGAGAAAGGTGTTTGATAGGTTGTCTCTTAGGACTTTTATATTTGAAGTCTTCTATTTCAATCTTTGGTTGATCTTGAGTTAATTTTCCATATGATGAGAAGCAGGGCTGCAGTGTTAATTCTCCTGCACATGGCTAGTCATGTATCCCAGTGCCATTCGTCGCATAGTGAGCCTTTTCTTTATTTCTTATTTCTGTGGTTTTGTCAAAGGTCAGATGGTTGTAGTTCTGCCAGGCTACTTCTGCATTTTCTAACTTGTCTAGGTGAAAGCTAGGTCATTTTTTTCTGTTATGATCTATTCTGATTTCTTGGGTTCAAGAACTGATAAATTTTAGAAATTGAAGAACCCACTTACATTCTCAAGGTTAGAAACCATCACCATCACCTTATTCTGTGATGTTATGGACTTTATTGAGTTACATCTTTGCCCTTTTCCCTCAAGTCTCTCCTCTGGATTTATTTTGTGAAATTAGATTTTGAATCACATTCTGTCGCATAAACTGTGCTTGAGCAAAAAAAAGTTTGTTTTTTCTAAAAACATCCTTAGTATGCATGGGGTGAAGAACAACAAACATGTCTCCTGTTTCTACTAGTCACACCATTACACTCCTTTCCAGCCTCTTTGATGCTACATATGGCCATTCAAATGAGCCCTGGCTAAGTACATGTGGACAGAAGTTAAGGTTTGCTTCTTGCAAGCCTGGCCCATGATTCTATGTTCTGATTTAGAACATAAAAAAGAAGTGAGACTTGCTGAATGAGACAGAAAACACTCTTGAACGCTTCCTCTGACAAGCTCCAGGGCACACTAGTTGCCTTGCACTGCTTTGGACAGCTACTCGTTTGTTGGACAATAATTTCCCAACATGGGGACAACCCAGAGCATTTTCCACGTTGATATTCTGCTTCAGTTGCTCATGGTTTTGATCAAAGCTAGACAGCGACTAATCCAGGAGACTCAGACCCCAGGCCAGTGTGGGGTCCTGTGGTTGAAGACAGGCTGGACCATCAGAGGAAGAAAACAAGTAGCCCTTTTTTCTGGATTTTCACTTGCTCTGTTTTCAGGAAACCTGAAGCCAGTTAATGTTATTCAGGCATGACTGAAAAGAGATTATTTTGAGTTGTTTTGGTGGCACCAAGAAATGTGCCAATGTGACAGCCAAAAAAGCAGAAAGACCAAGGCATTGAGAGTGGGAGAGCCACTGATGATGCTGGGTCTGGTACGCTTTTGGAGATCTCCCAGCCCCAGAACAGCCAAGCAACTCTGTCCTGGGTTGTGAGTGGGCTCAGCCCCCGTGTACACCCATGCTTGGATTCTGGCACACATGGCACCCACAGGAGGCAGTGCCACCTCCAGGAGACCGGTTGGCAGGACCCTGTCTCCACACGTGAAGACAGCAGGCAGAACCCACACATTCTCTACTTCTCCCAGTGCCAGTTGCCCGTGGGGGTTCACGATGAGACCGACGGGTCCAACCTGCGGGCAGAGTTGCCACCCCAGCCTGCGGCAAAGTGGACCTTTTTCTGCCAGAGGGGTCTGCTTTCCCATTGGCCAAAAAGGCCTCAAATGACAGGGACAGAACAAGGCACAAGTGCCCATTAGAGTGTCTGAGCCCACCTGGTGTCTGCTCCCACACATCTCCTGGGAGGTCCCAGCAGGTACCCAGGCCTGGGCCACAGCTCACCCCACATTCAGAGGTGGGTAGCACAGCTGCCCTGTGCAGGCCTCAGGAAGGAAAGGGAGAAAGATGACAAAAGCAAGACACAAGAAATGCAGCAAAAGCACACTAACACACACACTTGACACTCATCTGGGGCAGGCCATCCTCTCACCCATGACTAGCAGTGCAGGCAGCCAAGAGCCGGGCAGGAGGCGGTGCCACCATCCCCTGAGTTAGGGTCTGGATCCAGGGAAGAACATAGAGTCCATAGAGTCAAGGGCCACTGACCTCAGGACCTGCAGTTTGCAGGGAGGGGATGCTGTAAGAAGAACTGTTCCAGGTCACAGCTAAATATGTCTGACTTCAAGAAAATACTTCAAACCAAAGTACATTTATGGAAGACTCTCAGTGATATAAAAAAGCAGTTTAGAAAATGTGAAAGCAATCACTGAACATATTCATATATTTTCATCTAAATTTAGTTACAGAGTTTTTCTAAAACTGGGATCAGGCCAGGTATGGTGGCTCAGGCTTGTAATCCTAGCACTTTGGGAGCCTGAGGCAGGAGGATAGCTTGAGGCCAGGAGTGGGAGACCAACCTGGGCAACATGGTGAGACCCCTCATCTCTACCGAAAATACAGAACTTGGCCAGTCATGGTAGCACACCCCTGTAGTCCCAGCTACTCAGAAGGCTGAGGTGGGAGGACTGCTTGAGCCTGGGAGGTTGAGGCTGCAGTTACACAAGATTGCACCACTGCGTTCCAGCCTGAGTGACAGCCCATCTCAAAAAATAATAACAGTAATTCCCGGTTTTGATAACTATTCTGGAGTTGTGCAGGTTCTCACTCACGTGGGAGCTAAAAAAACTTGATCCCGTGGACACAGAGAATACAATGGCAATACCAGAGGCCAGGAAGACTGGGTATGTGGAAGGGAGAATGAAGAGAAGTTGGCTATTGGGTACAAACCTACAGTTAGAAGAAATAAGCTGTAATGTCTGACAGCAGGCTGTGGTGACTAAGTAACATTATTATGAGTAAATATTCAAAGTAACCAGAATACACGTTTTATGCATGTAACAAGTATTTGTATCTGTCCTACAAAGAGGTAAAATATTGTGTCAATAAGATGGAGAGGTTATGCCCAAGCCTCCAGAGAGGGGCTCCTTGGATCCGCACAGCACATCCTGCCCACCTGCATCCACTGCTGCACTATGCTCCTCGTATCTGGGCCTTCATGCTCTGGTCCCCAAAGCAGGTGGTGCTGACTCAGGTGGCCACACTGTGGACCTGGGTGTTGGTGGCCCAGAGGGTGGGTGCTAGAGGCTTCCTGCCCTTCTTGTTCCACTGAGACCAGATGGAGCTAGGCAGTGACAGGGTACCACCTTCTTGACCAGATCCTGGAACACAGGAGTGTCACCTGGCCCCTTGTCATCCCAACTTAGCACCCAAAGTACCCTCGGGCCTGGGCCATGGCTGGGCTGGAACTCAGGATGGTTAGGATGCAGCTCAAGCCTTGTGGCATCTCTGGGTTCTCTGTCCACTGAGGGTGCCCTGGGACGCAAAGCTGGTGGGAAGAGGTTGGCATTTCCCCAGCCTATCCTTACTCATGCCAAGCACCCCAGACTGTCCTTCCTGGTCCATCACCCTGGTCACATTCCCCAGGGCAGCTCAGGGCTTTGTTCAGGGATTTCCCATGGTCAGGTGCCTAATAAGTGTTGAGACATGCAAGGCCACTTCGGCAGATGGGTAGGTGCTCTTTGGTGAGCACCCCCAGAAGGGCAGTCCCCCACCCAGGTGTCTGCGTGCTCCTGCTTGTGTTTGACTGTTAACAGCGCTTCATGCCAGGGCCACCAGCTCCCATCCCTCCTGTCAGGAACGACACAGACAGCAAGTGCCTTGGGGGTAAGGCATTTGCCGGGTAACACAGGTGGCGAGTGCCGGAGCTGGGATTTGAACCCGGATCATGGCACTCTGTTTGGGGCAATGGAAGGTTTGAGGATGCCCATGTAGGAAGGAAGGGCAGCCTGGCACCACTGAGCCCAGCTGCTCCCTGTGACCCTGGAGGAAACTACTCAGCCCCCAGCTGGGGAGAGAGTCCAGGAGGCCAGGCTTCCTTTTGCTTCCTGGCTCGGGATCATAGAGGAACAAGGAAATTTAGTGTGCGTGTCTTCTTTTCGTTTCATTGAAAATTTAATTTAGTATCAAGCAAGAGGAGCTTTAGCTTAACCCTGCATATCCAGGCAAGACTTCAGTTACAAAATAGTGCTTTTTTTTTTCTTTTTTTTGCACTTGTGATTGGCTTCCCCTCTACTTCTTTTGGTAAGAGCAGGTTGGTGTCCAGGCTCAGAATCCATTTTTCCTCCCACACCAAAGCACCTGTGGTTTGGGTGAAGCAGCCTGGCTGCATAAAGCTTCGCAGCAGAAGGGTCCCGGTAGGATGGTCGAGGTGGTCCAGCTGTGAGAGGCCAGCACCAGGGAGGCTCAGTGTCCTGTTCCCAGGATCTGCACATGGAGTTGCCTTTCTGCATCTCCCCATCAGTGGTAGATGCTCCTCCAAGCCCCCTCTTGCCGGCCTGGACACAACGGCCTGCACCTTGACCCTATTGCATGCCAGTGGAGCAGAGCCCCCCAGGCCAGAAGCCCCACAAGTGTTGGCCCTGGCTTGGACAGGCAGGGGGCACCGGGGCAGGAGCTGACTGTGATCCTGTGGCCCCAAATGCCCCCTCGCTGATGGCCTCGTGTTCTGGGTGCGGAGCAAAGAGGAGCAGGCGTCGAAGGCACCTCAGGCAGGCGCTGGGCTCGGTGGGCGTCTTGTGCTCCATGATTTTTTTTAATTTTATTATACTTTAATTTTTAGGGTACATGTGCACAACGTGCAGGTTTGTTACATATGTATACATGTGCCATGTTGGTGTGCTGCACCCATTAACTCGTCATTTAGCATTAAGTGTATCTCCTAATGCTATCCCTCCCCCCTCCCCCCACCCCACAACAGGCCCCGGTGTGTGATGTTCCCCTTCCTGTGTCCGTGTGTTCTCATTGTTCAATTCCCACCTATGAGTGAGAACATGCTCCGTGATTTTGAGGCCATTTGTAGCCAGCTCCGCCAGCCCGTGCTCCGAGCTGCAGCAGCTGCCACGCACAACAGCACCGCCAGGAGTGTCCTGGGGGCTTTCTTCAGAGGAGGCTGTCAGCATCCTCAAGTTCCGACCGCTTAGCCCCAGTCCTGCTTCAAGAGGTTTTTTTTTCACCAGAGGCTTCTCAGTGGCTTGAAAGCTCGGCTGACTCCCACGGGAAGTTTGCCAGGAACACCAAGCTGTCAGTGACATTCGTGGCGCCAAGACTTATGTGGGTTGCACGCATCGGCCACTGTCTGTGCCACGTGCACTGACGCCACCTGAGATGTGCACGCCGCACGCGCACGCGCCCGCCGCATGCGCGGCAGCGGCTTGGCTGGCCTGTAACGGCTTGCACGCACACGCCGCGCGCGCATAACGGTTTGGCTGCTGTGTAACTGCATTCGCATGCCGCAGGTGTGTAACGGCTTGGCTGGCCTGTAACGGTTTGCACACGCACGCTGCACGTGCGTAACGGTTTGGCCGGCGTGTAACTGCACGCGCATGCCGCACGTGCGTAACGGCTTGGCTGGCCTGTAGCGGCTTGGCTTGGCTTTGCGTTCTTGGCTTGGCTTGGCGTTGGTCGCTTGGATTGATCTTTCCTTCTTGGATTGACGTTTCCTCTCTCACGTTCTTTTGCTGGGCTTGACCTTTTCTCTGCTGGGTTTGGCATTCCCTTAGGTGGGCCGGGTGTTTTCTTTGGCGGGGGGTGGCCCTTCCTGGGGTGGGCGTGGGGTCACCCCGGATGGGTGTGGGTTTTCCCTGGGTGGGGTGGGCTGGGCTCCCCTGCTGGGGTTGGCAGGTTTTGGCTGGGATTGACTTTTCAAACAGATTGGAAACCCGAAGTTACCTGCTAGTTGGTGAAACTGGTTGGTAGACGCGATCTGCTCGCTACTGCAGGCCTCTCCTGTTAAAAGCAGATGGTGGCTGAGGTTGGTTCAATGCCGGCTGCCTCCTCTGTGAAGAAGCCATTTGGTCTCAGAAGCAAGATGGGCAAGTGGTGCTGCCACTGCTTCCCCTGCTGCAGGGGGAGAGGCAAGAGCAACGTGAGCACTTCTGGAGACCACGACGACTCTGCTATGAAGATGCTCAGGAGCAAGATGGGCAAGTGGTGCCACCACTGCTTCCCCTGCTGCAGGGGGAGCGGCAAGGGCAACGTGGGCACTTCTGGATACCACGACGACTCTGCTATGAAGACGCTCAGGAGCAAGATGGGCAAGTGGTGCTGCCATTGGTTCCCCTGCTGCAGGGGGAGTGGCAAGAACAAAGTGGGCGCTTGGGGAGACTACGATGACAGCGGCTTCATGGAGCCCAGGTACCACGTCCATCGAGAAGATCTGGACAAGCTCCACAGAGCTGCCTGGTGGGGTAAAGTCCCCAGAAAGGATCTCATCGTCATGCTCAGGGACACTGACGTGAACGAGAAGGACAAGCAAAAGTAACCAGGCCTGGGCTGGGAGGAGGTGGGACGTGGGGGGATGATGGGGACATACCCTCCTGGCAGGGGAGGAGGGGGACCTGGCTTTCTCGCCTCCGCAGGCCTCACACCACCTTGGATGTGGAAACCTCAGAGAGGTCAGGGCGCAGGCCCCTTTATGAGCTGCAACACAAAAACAAAACTTTAGCTGATTTCCAATCAAATTATAATTTTCCTCGTAGAACAATAATAGACTGTTTTAAAGTGATTTAACTCGCAAAATTGTCAATGCAGCAGATTTTTAATCTACAGATTTTAAAACAATGTTCTATACATTATAGAAAAATGTATATTGAGAACTAAGAATGAAGCCCCATAACACATCGACTTCAGGGCTAAATATTCTTCAAATAAAATCCAGTATGGGTTTTATATAAATGTACACTATGTAAGTATGTTCTTTACTGAGGAACCTTAGAAGGAAACTGAAATGGGAAGATGGTTCGTGTGCTCAAATAGGAAGATCGAATTTTCTTAAGATGTGAGCTGTTTGGCTGGGCAGGGTGGCTCATGCCTGTAATCCCAGCACTTTGGGAGGCCTAGGCGGGCGGATCACGAGGTCAGGAGATCGAGATCATCCTGGCTAACATGGTGAAACCCCGTCTCTACTGAAAAATGTTTAAAAAATTAGCTAGGCGCGGTGGCAGGTGCCTGTAGTCCCAGCTACTCAGGAGGCTGAGGCAGGAGAATGGCGTGAACCCGGGAGGCGGAGCTTGCAGTGAGCCAAGATAGCGCCACTGCACTCCAGCCTGGGAGACAGAGCGAGACTCCATCTCAAAAAAAAAAAAAAAAAAAAAGGTGAGCTTTTTCTATTTATCACTTTTACCTAAGCCAAATAAAAATAGCAGTTTTAGCATTTTTAAATTATACATGCTGTCTTTTATTATTGTGATAAATTTTTTTGTAACAGAATGGAAAAAGGCTTGCTTTTCCAGATATCAAAATGTGCATGTTATCTATTTCCACAAAGTGTTTACTAACAGCTGAAAAGACATCAATGAATAAAACAGAATAGGAAATTTAGAAATACCCAAATATATGTAAGAATTTAGCACTTGATAATGGTGATGTTTTTTATTATTTAAAAAAGATGGATTGTTCATAATTCATTTTTGGAGAAAACTAGCTAGATGTTTATATCACAAAAATAAGAGTATAGATTAAAAATTTTAAATATATGAAAAGAGAAACATACCAGAAGAAAACACAAATGCCTATTTATATATTTTTTTGATGGAGTCTCACTCTGTTGCCCAGGCTGGAGTGCAGTGGTGCAATCTTGGCTCACTGCAACCTCTGCCTCCTAGATTCAAGCAATTCTCTGCTTCAGCCCACTGAGTAGCTGGGATTACAGGCAACTGCCACCACGCCTGGCTAATTGTTTTGTATTTTTAGTAGAGATGGGGTTTCACCATCTTGGCCAGGCTGGTCTTGAACTCCTGTCCTCGTGATCCACTCATCGTGGCCTCCCAAAGTGCTGGGGTTACAGGCGTGAGCCACCGTGCCTGGCCTATATATGCAGATATAATAAAATAAGCACATTTTAAAATTGGGCAAAGTACTTTTTTGCATATCTACCAGTGACCTGTACGCATAGGAAAAGATAGCGTTCCTGGTAGGAGAAGGAATTTAAGTTAGAAGAGGAATGAAATACTGTTTTCTATTTAAGTTAGAGGAGGAATGAAAGGCCGGGTGCAGTGGCTTATGCCTGTTATCCCAGCACTTTAGGAAGCTGAGGCAGGTGGATCATGAAGTCAGGAGTTTGAGACCAGCCTGGCCAGTGTGGTGAACTCCCATCTCTACTAAAAATATAAAAAATTAGCTGGGCATGGTGGCACACACCTGTAATCTCAGCCACTCAGGAGGCTGAAGCAAGAGAATTGCTTGAACCAGGGAGGTGGAGGTTGCAGTGAGCTGAAATCATGCCACTACATTCCAGCATGGGTGACAGAGTGAGACTCCATCTCAAAAAAAAAAGAAATACTGTTTTCTATCCACAAAGTTTGTGAGGATGAAGAACAGTGGTACTTATATAGTTGTTTAAAATTTAAATTGCTGCACATTTTCAAACAGACACTTCAGTGGTAAGAACCACATTTTTAAAATGTTATGCTTTTTACTCATCAATTCCATTATACTGAAATATCTTTACCAAATAGATGTCTGTTTTTCTTAGTATTGCTTAAAATAGCAGTGTATTTAGAAGAACCCATATAAAGATTTCATGAACAAATTTCAGTGCATCCATAGGATGGAATAATATGTAACTATTGAGGATGTCAGTAGATAGAGAGATATGTCGACATGCAAAGATGTACTTTGCTATATCAAGTGAGAAAAAAATCAGTTTGTTACACATATACACGAACAGAATCTGCTCTTGTGTTAGCTGAAAATATGTAGAAAATACAATCAAACTTGTTTCTGGGGATTTGTAAGTGAAGTTTTTCCCTTTCTATTATCTGTGATTTCTGCAATGAACATCTGAAGTTTTAGTTAAGGTTCATTAGTAATGAAATAATCCTTGGGAAGAGAAGGAATATGCTTCTTGCATAGATGCAAATAGTTTCTCACATTCTATTATTTATTTTTATTTCTGTGGTTGGCTATCTTCTGTGAACTTTTACCCTCTTCAGAAGTAGAGGGATTGTGTTTACCTGTTGCTGTAGATGTTATTGTATATACATTTTATTACATAATTACCTTTTCATTATATATAGATTAACATGTAAAAAGTATGAATTAATCATTTTAGTTGTTATATATTTGTGAAAATTAAAATAGCAAATATAAATGATTATTACTATTGCAAATGTATTGCCCCTACTCTACAGGAGTTTTCTTTAAAAATATTGAACTCCCAAGCTGTGTTCTTCCATTTTTTCAATCCTTTTAGTCATCAGACATAAGCCAGACACCTATTATGGGGCAGGCATATTCTACTATCTCTTAGGATCCTTCCATCTTTGAAAACTTCATGTTTACCTGCTGGGCTTAAGCAAGCTGAGAGATTTAAAATTGGGGCATTAGGACTTAATCTCAATTGAAGCTTTTTCTCCCTCCTTTCAAACAGAAGCATTTCTGAAGGTAGAAAATAGTAAAAGACAACTCTTAACTGCCCTTTTGAAAATTTATAAGTCTTGGATAAAGACTGTTTTAGTTGTTTTAAGAACTAAAATGTGGTACATAAACAGCATGGGATACTATGCAGCCATAAAAGAAGGAATGAGAGCATGTCCTTTGCAGGGACATGGATGGTGTTGAAAGCCATTATCCATAGCAAACTAACACAGGAAGAGAAAACCAAATACTGCATGTTCTCACTTATATGTGGGAGCTACATGATGAGAACACACAGATACCTAGAGGGAAGCAACACACATTGGGGCCTATCAGAGGGTGGAGGGTGGGAGGAGGGAAAGAAGCAGGAAATAGAACGAACGGGTACTGGGCTTAACACCTGGGTAATGAAGTAGTCTGTACAACCAACCCCCTTGGTGCACGTTTACCTATGTAACAAACCTGCACATCCTGCACATGTACCCCTGAATGTAAAAGTTGAAAAACAATTCCACAAGTAGTTTCATAAATCCATTTAAAAAGAGAAAATTTGTAACAGTCTTAAATTCTAATATGAATCATTGGAAATATCTGATGTACATACATTGTGTAAATCTAAGTATTGAAAAAAATAAGCCCATGCTATTCATTTCAATTCCAAGTTTTCTTTGGCTTAAAGTTTATTGAAAACCAAAGCAAAAATTGGTTTATTTTAGAAATTTGTTTTTGTTTTCACCTCAGCTCTCTTATTCCATAGTACTTTTAAGAAGTAAAATTTATCTAAATGCTGGTCATCTGACTGGAACCGCCCCAGACCTGTTATAACATATTCTACTTAATGTAAGGCACCAGGGATTTTATGATACCCCATTATTTTATGTCTCAATAAGAGAATTATTTAAATGCCACCAATTATAGTAAATCATGAATTGAAAGTGGTATTTCAGTGGAGACAACATGGAGACAATGATCATCTTAGAATCACTAAAATACAATGTTACCTGCAATATTTAAAACATGCCTGAAAGTGTAGGTATAATTGTATCATCTCACTTAATTCAAATGTTGTCTTTAGTGGTATTAGTAAAAATTATAATATCTAACAATTATTGAGCTGTTAGGGAACTATTCTATATTTTTTGTGCAGAGTCTCATTTGAGCATTATGGTGGTTTCCTGTGAGAAAGCTACTATTTTCATTCGTATTTTATTGATGAGGAAACTGAGACCCCAAAAGGCTAAGCAACAGCCAGGAAGTGACAGAGCTTCAAGTAGGATTCCAGACCAAGTTGAATGTCATCCAAGGGCTATGCTTTTTGTATTCATATAGGCTGCTCTTTCATTAATACAGCGAGTAATGAGAGATAATAAATAGTGTGTTTTTTTCATGGGAAAGTTAAATGTTTGTTTTGAAGGCAGAGTAATAGCAGGCTATTCAGTGTTTGCAATTACGTGAATCATTGATATGGCTGTAGCTAGTGCAGTACAATTTCCTAAAAAGTCTTCTCACTCTCACAGGACTGCTCTACATCTGGCCTCTGCCAATGGGAATTCAGAAGTAGTAAAACTCCTGCTGGACAGACGATGTGAACTTAATGTCCTTGACAACAAAAAGAGGACAGCTCTGACAAAGGTATGCAGTAGCCAACTATATCAGCATGAGGTGGGTTTGATTTCAATACATAGCATAAAAATGAGTTTTCTCCTTTAAATATAAGTAGTTGGTAAAAGCTGTGGAATGTTTATTTTGAATTCCTAGGATTTGTAATTTGTTTTTGGTCTAATACTGACAGGCCGTACAATGCCAGGAAGATGAATGTGCGTTAATGTTGCTGGAACATGGCAGTGATCCAAATATTCCAGATGAGTATGGAAATACCACTCTGCACTATGCTATCTACAATGAAGATAAATTAATGGCCAAAGCACTGCTCTTATATGGTGCTGATATCGAATCAAGAAACAAGGTATAGATCTACCAATTTTATCTTCAAAATACTGAAATGCATTCATTTTAACATTGACCTGTGTAAGGGCCAGTCTTCCATATTTGGAAGCTCAAGCATAACCTGAATGAAAATATTTTGAAATGAACTAATTTTCTAAGATTTTATTTTAAATATTGTAACTTTCAAAGAAGCATTAGAGGGTACAGTTTTTTTTAATGCACTTGTGGTAAATACATTTTTTTTGAAAACACTGAATTTATAAAAGGTAATACTTACTATTTTTCAATTTTTCCCTCCTAGGATTTTTTCCCCCTAATGAATGTAAAATGGCAAAATTTGCCCTGAAATAGGTTTTACATGAAAACTCCAAGAAAACTTAAACATGTTTCAGTGAATAGAGATCCTGCTCCTTTGGCAAGTTCCTAAAAAGCAGTGATAGGTATGAGGTGATGCACCTGTCAGTGGCAAGGCTTAAGATATTTCTGATTGCTCATGAGGCAGAAGTGGAAAGGGAAAAAGAGCAATCCAAAATATCAGGGCCAATTTGGAAATTAGGTAGTAGAGGGAAGAGACCACGAAGAGGTTGTGTGTGTGTGTGCGTTGTTGATTTATTTGTTTCCTTTGTATGGTGAGACAAGGTTCTCTTCAATTTTAGAGAATGACAGTTTTCAGTTTGGGAGAGGGAGTTAGTGGGTTGTAAACTGCCTAGAGATCAATTTTAGGAGGCCTCTGAGGAAGCAGATTGGCAGTGAATAGGGAAACCCTTGAGCAGAGGGAATATCAAGTAATTAACTGACTTAGTATCCTATTCTGGTAGAAATGGCCAATTAGAGTCTCAGCTCTGCCTTCAAATCTAGAGTGTCTGGATGAGAAGGTGGAAGATAAATAAGTAACAAGATCAATTTGGATTTTGAGTTGACTAGACCCTGTTCTCTTACCAGGGAAAATTATGCGGTGTTTTCAGCAAATGGGTCTCTCTCCTACTCCTTACTCTTTTTGGCCAAGTCTTCAAATAAGAAAGGGAATTGGTCATGTGGGTGAGAAATGAGACCGAAGTAATTGTCTATTGCACTAGCTTTCAGCTAGAATTGTGCATCCCAGTAACCTGAGGAAAATGTTTAAACAATCCACAAGTCTAGGCATTTTCCTGAAGATAAAGTGTAATAAAGCCTGCATATGTATATTTGAAAATGTTTCCTTGAAGCCAGGCATGGTGGTGCATGGCTGTAGTCCCAGTTGCTAGGGAGGCTGAGGTGGGAGGATTGCTTCAGCTCAGGAGTTCGAGTCTAGCGTGGTCAACATAATGAGACCCTGTCTCTAACAACAACAACAACAGTAACAACAACAACAATTTTCTCAAAATCTGGATACACTCCTGCTTAAGAACCACTGAATACAGAAATGTAATATGTAAATTCTTATATCTGAGAAACTTAAGGTAGCTCTAGAAGAGTTGGAGTTGGATATGTGCTGATTTCTTTAAATCTTTCCAATAACATTAATCTGACTTTTTTTTTTTTGAGATGGGGTCTCACTCTGTTTCCTAGGCTGGAGTGCAGTGGTGCGATCACAGCTCACTGCAGCCTCGACCTCCCCAAGCTCAGATGGTCCTCCAACTTCACTTGTTTTTTTTTTGTTTTTTTTTGTTTTTTTTAGTAGAGGTGAGGTTTTTGCCATGTTTCTCAGGCTGGTCTTGAACTCCTGGGCTCAAGCGGTTCACCCACCTCAGCCTCCCAAAATGCTAGGATTACAGGTGTGAGCCACCATTCCTGGCCTAGTCTGACTTTTATCTCTGTGGTTGAGACATTAAAATGAATATTATTGGTAGTATCTATCAGGTTACAGAATAATACATTTTCCTTTCTACCATCAGTTATTCACTGCCATTCAGAAGGTCTTTAGAAATTTGCTGTGAGTAGTCTTTCAATAAGTAGAGGATGGCCCTCTCAGGATTTTGTGTCTTTTTGTTCAATCATTCAAGTGCTTAGGTCAGTAAGTCGTTAAGAGCAGAGTTTTCTCAATTAGAATTATAGCAAATTCTAAACCATTTTTTGTCAGTTGAAGCTGTGTATTATGGACTATCCAGTGTGTCTCAAGTATGTAGAGCTTTGGCATAATCAGCATGGCAGTTTTAAACACTTAAAACCATGGAGTTACTAAGAATACAGATAGGAATTCTGTTAATTTAGTTTCAGTAGTCCTATGAACTGAGGATTTAGTTAACAATCTGGGAAAATTAAATACAGATAGATTTTAAATAAATAAATGTTGGAAAATTTTTTCAAATGGGCAGTATGAGTTTTAATAGCAATTTTTGTTGCATGTTGGAGGTTGAACTTTCAGTAAAACATGAAACTAAAGAAATATTTTACATGCAAATTCTTGCTTTATATACAATTTGTCTTAGGGTTGAGGATATACAGACAAAAGATACAGCTCCTGCCCTCAGGAAGCTGTTTGTTTAGATGGGAAAAATATTATCATCCAATAATGCCATACCAAATGCTGGGTTAGAAGTAAAGAGTCTTGGAAGCAGTAAATGTTTAAAGTGAGTTTTTGAGTTGATTAGAGTTAATGTGGTGAGGCAGAGAAGGGGTGTTTCCAAGGGAAGGAGCAGCGTGTGGGAAAGCACAGAAGAGTGAGAAGGAAGCGACTACATTTTATTTACTTTATATGCGTGTAAATCCATAAGATCTTATATAAAATTTCCACTTCGGTTGAGGAATATGTACTTTTTTGAATTACATAAGTTTTTGCTTTATATTGTTTTACAGCATGGCCTCACACCACTGTTACTTGGTGTACATGAACAAAAACAGCAAGTGGTGAAATTTTTAATCAAGAAAAAAGCTAATTTAAATGCACTGGATATATATGGAAGGTATAGTTCTTTCTTTTAATCTGTGGGATCTAGATAGCAGTCACTGAAGTCATAAATATTAAATTAATAAGATTAATGTATACTTACTGGGATATAGTGATCAGCATGAACACAAATCAGTTAGGTAGAAAAACAGTTATTTGGACTGGGCAACATAAAGAACAGTTTTAGTAGGATTCATCTTTTATTATATTGACTGATGTTATTTGTTATGTGACATTTTTGGTTACATGATCTTATGTTAGCTAAAGGGATTTCATATTAATTTTATGAAGTTTGAACTTTAACTTTTAGTTTACTTTATGACTCAGTATTGAACTTCTTAACCCTTTCTAATAGTTTTTAACCTCTGTGTCTTACATGCTTTTCCACTAAATACACTGTATTAAACATGAATGGGGTAGAAAATCCTTTTGTCTTTTCAATGACTTTGCCTTAAGTTGCTTTCTTTGAAGAATATTGTTATCTTATCCCTACATGACAATTAATTGCTATTCCCACATACTGTGGGTTCAACAGCTTTTTTCCTTTTTTATTTCCAGTGTATTTTGATGTTTTTATTTTTAATTGGTATGGAGAGAGGGAGTGAAGATAGTTTTAAGTGGATACACTTTTCCTTTAATGAAGGCAAGCCATAGGTGGGTGATAAAGAGAAAAGAGCTAGACTTTGGATTCACACAATACTGGGTTTAATTCCTAACTTTCTTACTTGCCAGGTGTGTGACCTTGGGAATGTTATTTACCACCAAATATGTTGTCAAAAATGAAAAGTAGGAGAATATATCCTTCAAAGTTGGCTATGCATAAGAAAGAAAGATAGATGTGGCATTTAATTCAGTGCCTAGCACATGCTTATTGGCATCATTAACTGAAACTCCTGTGACTACTATTCTTACCATTATTATTAATCTTACTGCTTTCAGCATGCAGAGAGCTCTTATTTATTTTACCCCCTAGCTGATTTTCTATTACAGCGGATCAGTCTAGGGAAGCTGTGATGAAATCTTCACTTAAATCTTTGTTCACTTCAGATAAGTGGCCCTAACATTGTTTCTTGCCCATCAAAGGACTTTAAATTAGTAGCTTCTGCTATGCAATACCCCACTGAGATAAGAGGGGTTTGTTTTGTCCCTTCCTTTTAACCTTGGTGGTATTTTACAAAGATGAACACTTGAGCACTGAAGATGCTTGTGTCTTTTAGTGCATGTAAATGTTTGATTCTGCACGGACAGGCAAGATGTTAAATTGGTAACGTATATCAAATTAGCTTTTAAAATAACTTTACTACAGCTCCTATCTCTGTCATTTTAGAACTGCTCTCATACTTGCTGTATGTTGTGGATCAGCAAGTATAGTCAGCCTTCTACTTGAGCAAAGTATTGATGTATCTTCTCAAGATCTATCTGGACAGACGGCCAGAGAGTATGCTGTTTCTAGTCATCATAATGTGTAAGTGTTTACATTAAAAGGCTAGTTAATGCCAAATTGAGGTTTAAAATAATTATAACAGTTGCATCTTACATATCAAGTGAGATGTCATAGTTTGGTTCAGGTAGTTTTAGAGTGGCAGTGAGTTAGTCCTCTGCATCAGCCAGAAATCAGACAAAAAGCAAGACAAGTTAGAAGCACCAGTGGGTGCAGGATTCTTTATCTCAAGACTTTTAAGACCTTTATCCTTAGAGATCCCAACATTGTTCATTTCATCCAAGTGTAACACCTATGCATGGGATAAAAAATAGTGTCACATCTTTGATTTTTCTGATTAGTTATTTGGGCCTGGAAATGTCCAGTTTATCAGAAAGTCTTGTACTGTCTTCTGGGGACTATGTCCTATATACTCCTTGAGTTTTTCAGGAACCGAAGGGGTTCACTAAATCCAAGGAAGACAGTCCCTTTTATCAAGTCAGAAGGAGGAGAAAAAAGAAGGACATTGCAATCATTCTGTTGTTTCCATTGATTCTGTTGCTGCATTGTTGCCACTCAAACTGGTCCTGCTGCCTTAAGATGAATCGGTAGATTCAGGTCCCTCAAGTCTTCATGGCGATTTATACAGTGACTTTGAAGTTACAACGTTTTTTAGTTCCCATACCTATGCTTATATGCTCAGCCATTGTTCCCAAAGCACCGGCCCCCTGCTCTGGCTGCTGGGCATCCTGACTTTATCCGCACACAAAGTGAGCAAATTGTCCCTTCCCCCCATATTCAGAACCTAATGTGGAACCCGCATCTTAGCCAATAATTAGCTGAGACCTTCATGGTAAGAGATCCTTTGAGGCCGTTGTTGGTCTTTTCTCTAGCAGGTATTGGGTGGGCTTGTCCTAAAGGGTCAGAGGGGTTCAAATAATGTGGCAGAAAGAGATCAGTGTTTCTTCTTCTTTGCTACCAGATCTGTACTGTGAGGCACCTTTATATCCTGTATAGAACCTTGGGCAGTAGAAAATCCCATATGAACCTTCCCCTGAGCAGTGGCTCCCAGCTGTGGTTGGCCCCTTGAGTGATCTGATTTAACATGATAATGAAAATCGTCCAAGCTACTTCCATCTCTAGCTCAAGATTTTAAAATATTTTCAAATTCTAGCTCACAGGAAGCCATTGAAGAGAATTCTCAGAATCTCAAGTAGGTTAGTTGGACTTAACAGAGCCAAGCCTTGTCCATGACTCATCACTAATCATGTGTAAGAGTAGGGCTTTGTGCTTGCTTCGGCGGCACATATCCTAAAATTGGAACAATACGGAGAAAGTTAGCATGGCTTCTGCATAAGGAGGCAGCACAAATCTTTGAAGCATTCCATATTTTGTGCAGTCACTGGAAGGTCATTTGACTATTTGCTGACTAGCTCTATGGAAACAGTGTGGATCAAAGCAAAATGGGTGCATACTGAAATTATGATTTGCACTGCAAAAATAGTCATGTAAGATGGTCTGTGAGATGACTTTGAGCTGAATAACGTGTTTGGTGCAAAATACATTGTTAGTATGTATGTCGAAAATTACAGAATGTCAACTTGCAACTTCTTCATGGAAACTAAAAAAAATAAAAGTAGACTTTTGGTCTCCCATGTCAGCTGGAATGGAACATCAGTATAAAGCATTATCCTAACAAACATCTGCTGGCTGAGAGTTTGAGTCTGTAAAGAAGGATCGTGGGTACAAGCCAGGTCTTAACATCCATTGGTTTTTCTGCCCTTGGTGTGATTGATCAACTCCGTAATAGTGGACAATCAACAGTACCAACTTTAATGAGATATTTATGAATAAATTCAGTTACAAACTATGACATAGTTGAGATGCCCTGAATTATAAGCCATAAGGAGTAGGACAACTAAGGCAAAATTAGGACTCAATAACATTTTCTGAAAACTACAACATTTGCATATTAGAACCTATGAACAAAATATGCATTGGGTTTTATTTGGGATTCCAGGATAATTTTAGTCATAAAGTTTAGGAAGAGATTATTCCATTGCTTTACTATTTCTCTCAGCATTTAAAAAATGTTATCTCCTTAAATCTTTATAACAACCTAGTGAAATAAGGCAGCAAAGTCCTCACTTTGTTGAAGAAGACATTGAGCCTAAGAGAAGCAAGTTGTCCAAGAACAAATAGCTGTTCATTATGGAGCTAGGACTTATGCAGAGTTGGGACACTTTCTATTATGTCATGCTAATGCAACCTAATTTACTGGGTCACATGCCCTCGATTTATGAGTATTTCACCCTACATTTTTTTCTTCTTTAATTAGAAGCTTAAAGAGAAGTTTGCAGAATGGACTCATAAGTGGATGGGATAATACTATTAAGTTCTGATATTCTGATATTGTCTGAAATACTCTTAAGAATTTTACATTTGGTAAGTATTTTTTATATCAGTATTAAAATGGTAATTTGGTTTATTATATTTTTATGCATAGAATTTGCCAGTTACTTTCTGACTACAAAGAAAAACAGATGCTAAAAGTTTCTTCTGAAAACAGCAATCCAGGTAAGACTTGTGACAGTGAATTACTTTAGGTCAGTTGTCCCCAACCTTTTTGGCAGCAGGGACCGGTTTTGTGGAAGACAATCTTTCCATGGGCTGGGGAAAGGTGGGGATGGTTTCAACATTATTCAATCGTGTTACATTTATTGTGCTACTTTATTTATATTATTATTACATTGTAATATATAATGAAATAATTATACAACTTACCATAATGTAGAATCCATGGAAGCTCTGAGCTTATTTTTCTGCAACTAGATGGTCTCATCTGGGGGCAAAGTGAGACAGTGACAGATCATCAGGCATTAGATTCTCATATGAAGCACACAACCTAGATACCTCGGATGGGCAGTTCACAACAGGGTTCATGCTCCAATGAGTATCTGATGTTATCATTGATCTGACTGGAGGCAGAGTTCAGGTGGTAATATGAGCCATGGGGTGTGGCTGTAAATACAGGTGAAGCTTCCCTGGCTTGCCTACTGCTCACTTCCTCCTGTGTGGTGTGGTTCGTAATAGTCCATGGACTGGTATGAGTCTGTGGCCTGGGAGTTGAGGACCCCTGCTCTGGGTGGTTCTACCATAGATAAAAAGGTAAAAGTAAGGAATTTTTTATCAGAAAAGAACACTGAAGCACAAGTCATGTTACATATGCTTTCCCAATAAGGTCTCACTATTACTTCATTGCTCCTCATTTGAAGTTGGAAAGAGATATATTTACTTTGTTGGTACAAGACGTGTTCTACCTGCTGGTTAATTATCATGATAACACTAATTTTGTTAGAACAAGATGCTCTGCTACCATTTGCCAAAAGATTGTCATAATAAATATACAAATTGCCCAACTCTAGGCTCAGCAGATTATAATAAAAGTAGAAAAATGTTTCACACTAACAAAAATGCTACTATGCTACCTGGTTGTGGACACCTAATACATCGTGGAGTCTAAACTGTATGAGGACACCTTTAATTTAGCCATCTATTTATCAAAGAGCTTCTGTAAGTTAGGTTTCATAAGTTGCAGGAGACAAAGATGGAATAGATGTAGTTTTGATCTTTAAGGTGCTCGTAGTGGAGCTGTCTCCATTTCTGTGCTTTTTCAACAGAATTTACAAAGAAAACATTTCTATTTATGTTTTCACTTGTCCGCTTAACAAATAACTATCAAATATCTTTTAGATACTAACCATTTTTCTGATGCTAAAGAACACAAACAAAAATACAGACAGGAGCTTGTTATTATCATTGTCATTTTCATTATTTTACTACTTTATTCAGTGCTTACTGTGTGCTAGATGCCCACTGGAAGCTTATAATTATGATTTGTTATATATTGATTATGTGCCAGACATACGTAATGAGGAATGAAAATTTTGGAAAAAAGTAGGTATGATTTAAGGTAAGCATGCAGAGAAAGAAGAATTTTTCTAGGTAAAGAAGCAGAAGAATAATGTTTGGCAGAAGGAACATGCAACGAGGTTGTGTGTTTGCCAGAAGGAACATCTAATGAGATTGCCTGTTTGGCAGGAAGAGCAGCAAGTGCAAAAGACAAGATGCTTGAGTGAACTTTGCAGGGTTTCTGAGCAATTCACTTTTGCTAGTACAAAAAGTGTGAGATACGAGAGGTTGGGAATGAGGTGGATATTTAGCTAAGGCAAGTTTATGATAGACTTTTTAATACTACAGGAATGAGTAGGTCTTATCCTGTGGGCCATGGGAAGTTTACCAGGTAGAATGCTTTGGACTGCAAATACTAGATGAGCAGTGGCTAAAACAGTAGGAACCAGAGTTGTTTTGTTTGTTCACTGATATCCTAGGGATCCCACTTGTCCCTCTTTCAGCTGTGCTGTTGGCAGTGTTTTATTCACATCTCCTTTCGTGGTTGGCTAATCCGCAGCAGCTCCAAACATGTCGTTCTTCCAACACAACATCGCGAGCGCTGCTTTTCTTCACATGTGTCTTTTAAACAGGGAGAAAACTCAGAAGCATGCAAGGGGCTTCCTGTAGCATTTCATTGGCTGGGTCACACCGCATGCTCATTCCCAAACCAGGCACTGGGAAGGCAAATACCTGATTAGCTTAGAATAAACATTTCTCTTTCTGAGGCTGAGGAGGGGGATTGGGATAATAAATATCCCAATAGACTTGTGTTTCTTCTGCAAGAAAGAATAAGGCATGGCTATTGATAGGGAGCCAACAGTGTGTGCTGCAGGGGCTCATTGGAGAAATTTGAGCAGGGGAGTCACAAGATTAAATTTGAGTATTAAGGCATTCTGGTTATGGTGTAAGATGAGTTAGCAAGCTTTTTCTGTAAAGGACCAGGTGGGAAATATTTCAGACTGTGGTCTCTGTCATATCTACTTAACCCTGCTGTTGTCTGCTTTGTAGTGTGAAATCATGATTATACATAAGCAAACAGGCATGACTGAGCTCCTAGAAAACTTTATTTACAAAGCCATAAGGTAGATTGGATTTGGTCTGTAGCCTATAGTTTGCTGGGATTGATGGAAGGTTCTTTACCATGTAAAGAAACCAGGAGACAAAGGAAGCTTTTGCAGTAGTCAGCTGTAGTTTCCATGTCACACATCCTTGGACTAGTATCAATATATTACAAGGCTTTCACCCATCCATGGTGAAATAAATAACGTTAGGAATCTCAGTTACTCATTTTAATGTGTTGGCCCTTGTTATGCCTTTTTCATTTGTTTGGCTTAATTTTTTTTTCATGTAAGAAATAACATTAATAGTTGCGGTTTTCTTTTAAATAAAAGCCATTTTGTAAATGTTTATGTTCCCAGTGGCAGTGGGAATACAAAACGGAGGCAGAAGAGAGGTATAGTCAATATGATTTAGTGATAATTGAATGAGAAGGGCTTGAGGGACAGAGAGAAATCTCAGATGATATGCAGGTTTCCAGGTTGTACACCAGTATTTAACCTGGACGTGAGGAAGGAGTAGGAAATTTTCTGGTGAATACAGAACAGCAAAGAGCAGCAGGTCAGCAGGAATGACTAATTTTTTCTATGCATGTTTAATGGAATATTTGTGTAGGATATTTTGAGTAGGTAATTGGATAATCAGCATTTATAATTTGCATCTTACTAGTTTGACTCTCAGCAATAAGACTTGTCAAAGATCCGAGAATCTGAAAGTTGATGATAAATGTCCATGTGTATCACCATCCGTGACCGAAAGTCAGCATCCACAGAACACAGAATTGGGACAGATGAACTTAATAGATATAGATGAATATCGGAGTTGTTCCTCTTAGGGAATGATACTCTCCATGACCTGTGTGAGTCACAGCTGCCAGAAAAGAAAGAGCAAGGAGAGTATTAAGGCAGCACAGCAAATTCAGTCCTAGAGTGCCCTGCTTGACTTCACGTCATAGTTCTGACTTCTAAAAAATCATTTTCTGCAAAACCTGCTTTGTGTTTTTCCCTCTTGCAGCCTGCAGCCAAACAGAATCCCTTTAGCAGGGCATTTTTGTGTTCTTCCTTTAAACAAGGCAACATATAAATAATGAAAAGAAGTAAGAGAAAGAGTGTTTTTTGTATGGGATAGTATTTAACGTGAACTTGAGAGTGAGTAACAGGATTATAGTTAGAATTTACGGACTGGGTAGGAAGACTGGATAGAAATCTAAAGATTGCTGACTCAAACACAATGTGGTTTCTTTGCTTTATTGTCACAGCTCTGAATTCACAACTCTTAGTTGTATTCATATGCACTATAACTTTACAAAGCATCTTCCCAAACCAAATATTTACTGCTTTATTATAATTTGTATGACTTTATTACAGAACTGACTTTCCAAGTGTTCATGGGAATTGTTGAGAATTTGCCACATAGTATCATCTCAGCTGTGTCCACATGAGCTGTGTGTCACCTTGTCTTAATGAATAATTGTTGACTAGGAATATTGGTTTTGGCATTTAAAGTGATCTATATCTAATGCAGATAGGACCAGGGACCACTCTTGAACATTAATGTCCAGGCATCTTAAAATTTCACATAAGGATTTCATAATCTGACTTCTGCCCCACTCTCCATCTTTAGCCCTTTTCCCTGTGTGCCCTTTCTCTGGCATTACTGAGCTGCTGGTAGTGCCCTACTCACTCATCCTTCTATTGTAGGCAAATACTTTCACTCTTTCAGGCCTCGCTCCCGCTCTTGCTGCTGCCTGGCATGCTGTCACCCTTTCCTGCCCTCTACCCCTTTTAATCTGGCTAGCCTCAATATTTAAGTCTCTGCTTGGGCATGTGTTCTAGAAAAGCCATCCCTGACAGGCTTTATTTTCATTCTTTTTAGACCCTAATGCCTAGCATGTATGTAGGAGGACTCAATAAAAAATGTCTGAGTAAAACAAAGACTGTTTTTACAAAGATGATGTGCAAGACTCTCCCCTGCCATCTTGGAGCAGAGGGGACAGACATGTGGAGGAATAATGCACAGTTTAGGTGGTAAAGATGCAGTAGAAAAATCAGTAAAGTACTAAGGCAGCCTCAAGGAAGGAGGTACCTGTTTATCTGGGGAAAGACATGCAGAATCAAGGAAGACTTCACATAGCATTGTTTTAAAAGATGAAAATAAGGCCGGGTGTGGTGGCTCACACCTGTAATCCCAGCACTTTTGGAGGGGATCATGAGGTCAGGAGATCGAGACCATCCTGTCCAATGGTGAAACCCCATCTCTACTAAAAATACAAAAATTAGCTGGGTGTGGTGGTGCTTGCCTGTAATCACAGCTACTCAGGAGACTGAGGCAGGAGAATTGCTTGAACCAGGGAGTGTGAGGTTGCAGTGAGCTGATCGCACCACTGCATTCCACCTTGGTGACAGAGCAAGACCCTGGCTCATAAAAAATAAAATAAAATAAAATAAATTTGTCAGAATAGTGGAGGGAAACATTTTAGATATTAGGAAGATGTTGTACACTAATAAAGGTGTCAGCAGTGATTTTGGAAATCATTTATAAGGTACTATTAGGAAGTGGAGAACAATATACTGTGTCACCTTATATGTTTCTACTGTATTTGAAAGCTTTGTTCTGGTGGTTTTGTTCATTGATGTTGGGTGGATGAATTTGTGAGGGAATTTTGACATGTTTGTGTGTCTTCAATCTGGTGACATCTGTTGTCTCCCCAAGTGTTTTTTTGAAGTTTTTGAGAATTTTTTCTTAAATGACAATTTCACGAAAGGTTAAATGCTCAATTTATGAAATAAAATGAAATAAATCTGTTTTTAAAAGGCAATAGTTTTTAACTGTTCGAAGTAGTTGACTGTAACTGAATATATGGATTTTTCAACAGAACAAGACTTAAAGCTACCATCAGGGGAAGAGTCACAAAGGCTTAAAGGAAGTGAAAATGGCCAGCCAGAGGCATGGAAACTTCTACATTTAAACTTTTGGTTTAACCTTTTTTTTTTGCCTTAATAATATTAGATAGTCCAAATGAAATTACCTTTCAGACTAGGCTTTGAGAATCAATAGATTCTTTTTTTAAGAATCTTTTGGCCAGGTGGTGGCTCACGCCTGTAATCCCAGCACTTTGAGAGGCTGAGGCGGGCAGATCACGAGGTCAGGAGATCGAGACCATCCTGGCTAACACGGTGAACCCCGTCTCTACTAAAAATACAAAAACTTAGCCAGGCGTGGTGGCCAGTGCCTGCAGTCCGATCTACTCGGGAGGCTGAGGCAGGAGAATGGCATGAACCCGGGAGGTGGAGCTTGCAGTGAGCTGAGATCTGCCACTACACTCCAGCCTGGGCGACAGAACAAGACTACGTCTCAAAAAAAAATTAAAAAAGTATTTTAATAGATTCTTAAAATTTATTGTAATAAATTCAGCAACCTTATTAACAGAAGAATCAATAGATTCTAATTTAATATTTGATATTTAACTTCAACATAACCCACTATAAAATTTAAAATACTCTTATTTTCAAATGTTCTTATCTGCCTTCTTGACTAGCTTATAGCTAATCTTTCCTTTTGGAATAGAGGCAGAAGCAAATTTCAGAACTTTGTTCTTTTATTTTTACAACACCGTAACATGATAAAGAAAGTAACATCGATTATTGAATCATATTATTAAGCAATAGGAATTATGAACAATGTAACACTGATGGTCCCTGAGCTGGATTCATGGTTAAAGAGTAATCATAGCCAGTGATTGAAAATCTGCAGTTTTATATTGTCAGTCACTGATACCAAGATTAAAGATATATTCTGCCTTGTGGTCTGTCATTGACCTCAGCGTTTCTGTTCAGGGAGGGAACCAGGTCATAAAAGCAACCCAACTGCCTATTACAAGGGTCACATCTTGCAGAATGGGAGCTTTTGTGTTAGTGCACAAACACAATAACATTCTCATTTATTTCAGTTGCAGAAAATCAGTACAGATTAAAATTTTTATCTACTGTCATTAGTACACATTAGAATATACTAGAACTGAACTTAAGCAGATAATCTAGATACATAACACTATCATATTACAGTATATAATTTCAATTAAAATTTAAGAATTTGCATCTCCTTCTGTTTGATGTTGATTTCGGCTCCTAATAATTTAAAGCGTGCCTACAATCCAGTTAGGAATCTTTTAAAAAAGCACTTCAGTTCACTGTAGGGGCTCACTACTTAGGGTTTCGTGAGGTAAACTCTTTTCAAGTGAGGAAGGTTTTGCAACACTACAAATGATCTGCTGATTCATTTTTGGTAGATTTAACACATAACAAGTTTAATCCAAACAAATAGTGACAAAGTTAAGTTTTCTGGTTCATGTTTTTCTTCTCCCTTTGTCTAAGGTGAATTATTTTTCACATGTTAGAAGCCAGTGATGTGGCAGTAGCTAAACATAGATTAAAAAGTTAATTCTTAACTTTAATTATTAATTTAAATTTCATTTTAATTATTTTCTAATTTTTATTGTCCATACTTGATTACTTAAGAATAAAATTATTTTAAAAACATGCACTCCAAAAGAGGAGACATCACAGAAGTACAACAAGCAAATTAACTTTCTGTTTTTGCATCTGCAGAAAATGTCTCAAGAACCAGAAATAAATAAGGATGGTGATAGAAAGGTATACTTTTATATTCAAATGTTTGTGTTGAGTTAGATTTTTACATTATGTTTTTTAACAAAGTGTAGTAAATGTAGGCATGCATGATCCTATCATGTAAGTAGCATAAATCATCAGTGAAAAATTTAATACTTAACTCAGAATTCTGTACACTGAATTTTAAAGAGATGCAAACCGTAGAGATATTCTTTCATTATTATGGAATAATCCCAAATCATGCCATAAAATGCTAGGTAATGCCACTTTAGGAGCTTTGGATCATTTTATCTTTCTTGGTTTTAGTCTGATTATCAATTGATAATGTGGGTAAAGTAGATAATTTCTTGTTCTGTGTATTCTCCAGCTAGAAAATTTTATGACTATCGAATATGAAATTTGGGGAGCAACTCATTTTCTGGAATTCCATGCTTGTACCTCAGCAGTTTCACTCTGCTCCTTATGTTGTGGCAAACTTTGGTTCCCAGGTTTCAGTGAGCACCTTCATGTTTTTGATATCCCAGGAATCAAATGAAAAAAGAATGCTCAAAGGCAGTGGGGGAGGATGTCTTAGTGCAGAAAAGGGCAATCTTCCTTTCTATTCCTGAAGCCCCACAGTGTCTCATCCTCTAAAATGACCGTTTAATGTAAAATCTAGGTTGTAAAGAGGGATGAAGACACATTTTGCGTCTTTGTTTTTTTATTTATGTGTTTCCACCAGTCAAATGGGGGTAAATACATATATAAGATCTGAAGAGTCATTGGGAATAAAAGCGCAAAATGAAGGAGGGCCCTTTTTGAATTTTGGAAAATTCTGTTTTATTCATTGAAACAGAAATGAAGCAAACTTTACAAAAATTTCTGTGACATATTAATGATATGATAATTACATCTTAAAACTGTATGGTAATAGTTCGGTATATATGATCCAATTTAAGAGTGAAATATTTTTAATGACTAAAATAGTGATAAACTGGTCAAGTGATAAAATCAATTAAAAAGATTCTTTCTATTCAATAAAGCGATAACCATCCTTAATATCAAACTTCCACTCAAGGTTGAAGAAGAAATGAAGAAGCACGGAAGTACTCATGTGGTTCCCAGAAAACCTGACTAATGGTGCGGCTGCTGGCAGTGGTGATGATGGATTAATTCCTCCAAGGAAGAGCAGAACACCTGAAAGCCAGCAATTTTCTGACACTGAGAATGAAGAGTATCACAGGTGAGCCTACGGCAGCATTGAACATGAGGTAACTATGTGCTGTCAAACTAATCCTAATTTGGGTAATATTCATGATGAACAAATTTTATAGTTTTACTAGGATATTCAGCCTTGCCTGTTAATCAGAAAAATGAAAATCAGCAAACAATGAATTACCGTTTTTTTCAGTTATTAATTTATTTGAAAAATAACCAATATTGGCAAATGTGAGAGAAAAGGCATTTTCTTTTCTTTTCAGTGAACTTTTATTTTCACTTCGGGGTACATGTGCAGGTTTATTACATAGGTAAACTGTGTCATGGAGGTTTGGGGTACAGATTATTTGATCAACCACATAATAAAATACTCGAAAGGTAGTTTTTTGGTCGTCTCCCTCCTGCCACGCTCCACCCTCAAATAGGCCCCAGTGTCTGTTATTCTCCTCTTTGTATCCATGAGTTCTCATGTTTAGTTCCCACTAATGAGTAAGAATATGTGTCATTTGATTTTCTGTTCCTGCATTAGTTTGCATAGGATGATGGCCTCCAGCTCCAGCCACGTTGCTGCAAGGGAAATGGTTTCATTGAAAAAGACATTTCATACACTGTTGGTAAATACATTTTGAACATTAATTTAGTAGCATATTCACACACACACACACATATATAACAGAGTAAGGATATATAATACATGTAAAGGATATTTGTATAGATATATTACATGTATATTTACATATAAAGACATTTATTATAGCAGTATTATATAAAAACTTTGGACCTAGTTTAATTCCTTATCAATAGGAAATAGCTCAATTTCCATATCCCCAAATTAATGTATTATGAAACCATTTTTAAAAAATGAGTATACTGATTATTTCGCAATTAAAATGTATTTAAAGCATTTAGTTTGATGACACATCTTAAGAGTTCTTGTTAGAATTCTTGTAATATCTGTTGTGTTGCAAATGGAAGCTGCATATTGCATTGATACTGTACGTTGTTAGCAACAAGATTGCTAGTTACTAAATTTTTGTTGTCAGTGCCTGAGTGCTGAAATATTGGACCCTCAATCTGAATATTGCCAAGGGATTGTACATGGGGATCTATATTTAATATAAACATTTCAGTATATTGGGTAAAACTTTTATTAAAATACATCAAAGATCTTTGATCTACTAAACCAGGAGTTGACCAGCTTTTTCTGCAAAGAGCTAGTTAGTAAATATTTTAGGCTTTGTGGACAACATATATTTATTTTCTTGAGACAGGGTCTCGCTCTGTTTCCCAGGCTGGAGTGCAGTTGTGTGATCATGGCTCACTGCAGCCTCGACTTTCTGGGCTCTAGTGATCCTCCCACCTCAGCCTGCCTACTAGCTGGGACCACAGGTGTGCAACATCACACCCAGCTAATTGACACTGTGGACTGTAAGGTGAATAAGCATGGCTGTGTTCCAAGATACTTGACTTACAAAAACAGGCAGTGGGCTGGATTTGGCCCACAGGTGCTTATTTGCTGACCCTTGTGCTAAAAGGAAGGTGCTGCTAATGCATTGACTCTTATTTGTAAAAGTGCCCTGCATGTGTGACATTATCTTTCCTTTGAGAAAAGGATATATTTCAGTATTCACCTCACCATATTTTTCCACAGTGACTTCATACAATTTTAAAAACTTCATTTATAAAATAAGATTATGTTCTGCATTTCTCCCACTTTATTCCTGTTAATAGAACTCAGTATTTTACTGTGATCAATTACTTTGTGTATTTGATGAGTGTCAACTATCCTAGAATTGGCTGATTTTTATCAAGCAAGAAATATTCTCCTTCAGACTTTTAGTATTTCTTGGTCTTTATGTAGAAGCACGAACAAAATGATAATCAGCTTATGCAATCTAGAAATGTTCAAGAGGCCTTTAAAACCTTGGTCTGGCATTTAATGCCATATGTGTATAATTTTTATAACCTTTAAAATATATAATTGTTATATAAAATTTGAAAACTCCACCTGTTATGTAAAATTTGGAAACTACCGTTTCTTGTCTATCACTTTTCCATGACTGTGGACGAAAATTACATCATTCTCAGTCATGAGTGTTAAGTATGTTGTCCTTAAAGAACTGTCTACACTCACAAACTCAAATTTTCTTTCCATTCACTCTTGATCTCAGTGCCAGTAAGTCTTCAATTTCAGCACTCCTCCAGAGTCGTTTTTCCTCAAGATTATCACTAATTTTTTCTGTAAATAAATCTATGTATTTTTTCTTACACCTCATTTTATTTAATCTGTCAGCAATATTTGAGCCAATGGAGGGCATCTCCTCCCTAACGGTGTCTTCACTTGGCTTTCAGGACCTCGCTCCCTCAGGCTTTTCCTCCTGCCTTTCTAGTCCATTCATCATGGTCTGTTTCGCTTGCTGCTCCTCATCTTTCTCCTTTTGGACGTTGGTGTTTCTCATGGCTCAGTCCCCAATCTTCTTTCTCATGACTTTTTTTTTTTTTTTTTTTTAAGATGAATGCTGGCTTTGTCCCCCAGGCTGGAGTTCAGTGGCATGATCTTGGCTCATTGCAACCTCTGCCTCCTGGGTTCCAGCGCTTCTCCTGCCTCAGCCTCCTGAGTAGCTGGGATTACAGGTGTGCGACACCGTGCCTGGCTAATTTTTGTAATTTTAGTAGTGACAGGGTTTCCCCATGTTGGCCAGGCTGGTCTCAAACTCCTGATGTCAGGTGATCTGCCCGCCTTGGCCTCACGAAGTGTTGGGATTACAGGCGTGAGCCACCGTGCCTAGCCTCTCGTGACTTTTTCTACTGTGTATATGCTAGTGATTTCCAAATGCATGTCTCCAACTCAGATCTCACTCCTTAATTCTAGATCTCTATATCAGCCCGCCTACTTGACAGGCCTAGCTATCAGATGTAGCTACCTAATAAATAGGTATTTGATTAGCTATTGGGTATCACACACGTGTCAGATCCAAAATTGGGCTACTGATGGCCTTCCTGAAATCTACACCTCATGTAGTCTTTCCTACTTTGGTTAATGGCAACTCTTCCAGTTGCTCTGCCCAAAGCCTCGGTGTCATTCTTGACTCATCTTTCTCTCTCTCGACATTTCACATCTAATCTCTCAGTAAATCTCATCAGATCTACCTGAAGAATATATCCGGAAGCCAGTCATATCTTGTACATCTGAGTCACCATCATCTGTAGTCTAGATGAGTGTCATAGGCTGGGAATTGATAGTCCTGGATTTTAAAAACTTTCCCTTTTGCCAATTCTTAACTCAGTGGATGTGTATAAAACATAAGTCAAATTGTGTCATTCCTCTGCCCCAGCCCTTCTGATTGCTTTCCATTTCACTCTTGAGTATGTGTCAGGGTTCCTCCTAATAACTAAAAGGCAGTAAACCACCTGGTATGTTACCTCTCCTGCTTAAACTTCTGTTTCTTATCTCTTTTGCTCTGTTTCAGCCACACTGAACTTCTTGCTATTCCTTACCTATCCCTAGGGCTTAAAGACTCCAGGCAACCTCTGCACTTAGCAGTTCCGTGTGTCTGGAATGCTTTTTTCCCAGATATTCTTCTAGCTTACTCTTTCCATTCCTTCAGTTCTTTACTTAAAATCCCCTAAGAAGAAGAAGAAAAAGGGTAAAAAGAAACACATTAAGGAATAACCCCTTTCTGAAGAAGAACCATGTACCAGCACAATTCCTAGTCCAGAGAAAATGAAGAAAAAGCAAAAAAAGAGAGAGAACGAGGACTAACAGAAAGGAATTACGATTGTATCACCAGGATGCATCAGGCTTGAGGTTCAATTGGGAGCATACCAGGGATGCTCTCTAACGTAACTGAGGGAAGGTTCAGTGAAACAAAGTGATTTATCATCTCTAACTTCAAACCTATTTGTGTCTTGACATCAACTCTGTTAACATCGTCATTTTTTAGAATCTTTGATGTACAAATACAATTTTCTTTGTATTAAAGAAAAATCCTCTTTCTCAGCAGGGACTTTTGTGGCCATCCCAACTTTCCCACCACCCTTCCCATCAAACACATAAACATTTCATTTTCTTGCTTTAGTTTTTCTCCTCTAATGTACTATGTATTTTGCCTTATCTGTCTCTTGTTACTGTGTGTTTATCTCACTCATGAATAGGGTTTTTATTGTTCATTACCATATCCTCACTTCCTAGAAAAAGGCCTAGCATATCAGATGTAGCTGCCTAATAAATAGGTATTAAATGAATGAATGGAGTTTACCCTAGGTATATTGTTTGATTGATTCTCACTTAAAAAATGTTTGACAAGGTCATTTTAACAATTTTGCCTGGTAATTATATGCATTTTAAAAATTCTTTTGGCTCTTTATAATAAGCTACATTCTTTATATTAATCTTTTTTCACTTAGGGAGAAAAGCCCAATATTGTGGTTATTCACTATTCTTTTACTGGCAATCATGATAATTGCAATTATGGTAAAATGAGTCAGGAATTGCAAACTTTACTGGTATTTTATTTATTTAGAGACAGAGTCTCACTCTGTCACCCAGGCTGCAGTGCAGTGGTGTGACCTTGGCTCACTGCAACCTCCGCCTCCTGGGTTCAAGTGATTCTCCTGTCTCAGCCACCTGAGGAGCTGGGATTATAGGTGCGTGCCATGACGCCCGGCTAATTTTTGTATTTTTAGTAGAGACAGGGTTTCATCCTGTTTGTCAGGCTGGTCTCTAACTCCTGACCTCAGGCACTGCACCCGCCTCGGCCTCACAAAGTGCTGGGATTACAGGCGTGAGCCACCACGTCCGGCCACTAGTATTTTATTTAAAAAAATATTAGGGTGGTAAATTTAATGGACTCGCAAATTCTTTCCAAAGGATTATGGACCTTCGGTATTTGAAATAAAAAGACAGAGTTGGAAGTTTTTGCTTCCGATAGTAAGACTATACTGGTCAGGCACTGTCTATTCTGATAGAGCAGCTGTTGCTGCTTGGCTATCTTTCAGAAGCAAGCTGCTCACATTGATACTGGTTGGTGAGCAAGACCAGTGGTCATTGATCGATTGTCTAGATTTTGAACTGGCTCTGGGTGGCTTCTTGTTACCATGGCTACGGGTCAGTTCTTTCCTAAGTCTGAGTCAACTTTAACCGGAAATTTTGTGTTCAAGAGTTGCCTTCCATTAACTATGTTCAAAATGAAACTTTTTAATATTCCAGAATTGTGGATTTAAAGTTTTGGTTATGATGACTTGGTTAATAATAGCTCTCATGAAGATTTTTTTTGATACATCTTCTTAACCAGAAGAGTTCTCTGTATAATTTATTTCTTAAAAATAATTGTTTTGTTTTTGGTTTTGGTATTTTTAGAGGCTTTTGCTCAAGTCCTAACCTAATCTCCAGTAGGAGATTTTAGTCTCTTTGTCAGTTCATGTATGTATATGATAGTCATTCTGTCTTTTTAAATTCCTTTTCTTCACGTTTTTCTCTGTACAATAATAGCGATATTGTTATACATTTTTATATCATTAAAAAGTAGTTACAATTTTCTGCTGGCAAATCTAGCTTTTTATATATTTTGACTGGATAGGTTAAAAGTGAAGAAAATTTACCAGATCATTTTATTTTCAAACAAAATCATAACTAATAAAAATTGCTATTTTGAATTGTAAATAATGACATTTAGATATTTTAAAAATAAGGATACCCCCCCATAGTTTGGCTTTGTGTTTCCATGCAAATCTCATGTCAAATTGTAATTCCCGGGAGTTGAGGAAAGACAAGCTGGGAGGTGATTCGATCATGGGGTGGGTTTCCTCCATGCTGTCCTTGTGATAGTGAGTGTGTTCTCACAAGAGCTGATGGTGTCATAAGGGGCTCTTTCCCCTTCACTTCTCTCTCTCCTGCCGCCTTATGAAGAAGGTGCCTGCTTCCCCCTCACCTTCTACCATGGTTGTTAAGTTTCCTGAGGCCTCCCCAGCCATGCGTAACTGTGAATCAATTAATCCTCTTTCCTTTATGAATTACCCAGTCTCAGGTATGTATGTGTATGAATTACCCAGTCTCAGGTATGTACGCATGTATATGTGTGAGTGTATATACGCACATACATATATGTGATACATATATGTGATGTGAGATATATATATATATATATGTATATATATCCATTTTCTTTATTCCACTCATCAGTTGATGGACACTGGTTGATTCCATATCTTTGCATGTTGTGAATTGTGCTGCAGTAAACATATGTGTGCGGGTGTCTTTTTGAGAGTGCGATTTCTTTTATTTTGGGTAGATATCCAGAAATGAGAATGCTGGATAAAATGGTAGGATCTACTTTTAGTTCTTTGAGAACTCTCCATACTGTTTTCCATAGATTTGTATGAATTCGTATTCCCACCAGCAGTGTATCACTCTTCTCTTTTCACCACATCCACACCAACATCTGTTGTTTTTTGATTTCTAATAGTGGCCATTCTGGCTGCAGTGAGGTAATATCTCACTATTGCTTTATTGTACATTGCCCTGATGATTAGAGATATTTAGCATGTTTTTATATGCTTGTTTACCATTTGTACATCTTCTTTTGAGAAATGTCTATTCGTGTAATTTAGCCACTTTCTAATGTAATTATTTGTGTTTTTCCTGTTGATTTGTTTCTTGTAGGTTATAGATATTAGTCCTTTGTTAGATTCATACTTTTCAAATTTTTTTGCCATTGTATAGGTTGTTGGTTTACTCTAATGATTATTTCGTTTACTGTGCTGAAGCTTTTTAGTTTGATTAGGTCTTATTTATTTATTTTCATTTGCTTTTTAGGGTCTTCATCATAAATTCTTTGCCTAGGCCAATGTTTTCAGGTCTTAGGTTTAGGCCTTTAATCCATCTTGAATTAATTTTTGTATATGGTGAGAGATAGAGATCCAGTTTCATTCTTCAACATGTGGCTATCTTTTTTCCCAGCACCATTTACTGAATAACCTGTACTTTCTCCAGTGTATGTTTTTGTATCCTTGCTCAGATATCATTTGGCTGTAGTGGCTTTATTTCTGAATTGTCTATTATGTTCCATTGATCTGTGTATCATTTTTATACCAGTACCATGCTGTTTTGGCCTTCTAATATAAGTTGAAGTCAGGTAATGTGATGCCAACATATTTGTTCCTTTTGCTTGGTATGTCTGTTGCTATTCAGGCTCTTTTGTGGTCCTACATGAATGTCAGCATTTTAAAATAATTCTGTGAAGAATGACATTGGTACTTTGGTAGGAATTGTGTCAAATGTGTAGTCTGCTTTGGGCACTATGGTCATTTTCACTGTATCAGTTCTTTCAGTCCATGAACATAGGATGTATTTTCATTTGTTTGTGTCATCTATTATTTTCTTTGGTGGTGTTTTCCAGTTATCTTTATATAGATCACTCACCTTTTTCATTAAGTATATTCCTAGGTATTTCACACTTTTTTGCAGCCACCGTAAAAGGGATTGGATTGTTGATATGAACTCTCAGCTTGGTCGTAGTTGGTGTATAGTGGTGCTACTGATTGGTATTCCTTTCATTTATTTTGTAACCTCTGAGACTTTACTCAATTCCTTTATCAAATTGGTGTCTTTAGGGACTCTTGTCGGAGTCTTTAGGGTTTTCTAGGTGTAAGATCTTTAGGGACTTGTAGGAGTCTTTAGGGTTTTCTAGGTATAAGATCATATCATTGGTGAAGAGATAGTTTGACTTCCTCTTTTCCAGTTTGGATGCCCATTATTTCTCTTGCCCAATTGCTCTGCCTAGGACTTCCCAGTTTTATTCTTAATATGCATGAAATAAAAGTAAAATGGAAAGCGTTTAACGTTTAGTTTATTTCACATCTCTCTCTCATACACAGATAAAATTAATTCAAAGTCCTATGTTAAAAACATAATATCAGACCCTGTCTTGTTCTAAAAGGAATTTCTAAGTTGTTTATAAAATACATAGGACTCAAGAATATAAGTGGAAAGTGTTTCCAAAAAATAAACATAAAAAGTATGGGTTACAGGCCACAGACCAGTACCAGTCCCTGGCCTGTTGGGACCTGGGCCACACAGTAGGAGGTTAGAGGCAGGTGAGCAAGCGAAGCTTCATCTGTTTACAGCCACTCTCTGTCACTCGCATTACTGCCTGAGCTGCTCCTCCTGTCAGATCAGTGGTGGCAGTAGATTGTCCTAAGAGTGTGACCTGAACGCTGTTGTAAGTTGCTCATGCAGGGGATATAGGTTGTTCACTCCTTCTGAGAATCGAATGCCATTATGATCTGTCACCATCTCCCGTCACCCCGAGATGGGACCATCTAGTTACAGGAAAACAAGCTCAGGGCTCCCACTGATTCTACATTTTGGTGAGTTATATAATTATTTCATTGTATATTAATAATAATAGAAATAAAGTGCACAATGAATGTAATGTACTTGAATCATCCTGGAACCATCCCCCACCTCAGGTTCCTGGAAAAATTATCTTCCACAAAACCAGTCCCTGGTGCCAGCATGGTTGGGGACACCTGGTTAACAGATGTGAGACCCCTTTGCCTTGTCTTGGAATAATGTGCAGATATACATTGTGTGAATGACATCTGATGGCGCCATCTTGCCCTGTAGATCATCTTAGGGACACCTCCAGTATTTCATGAAAATTAAAATTTCTTCTAGTGACGAACAAAATGATACTCAGAAGCAACTTTCTGAAGAACAGAACACTGGAATATTACAAGATGAGATTCTGATTCATAAAGAAAAGCAGATAGAAGTGGCTGAAAAGAAAATGAATTCTGAGGTATTTTCTTTAGTTATTTTCAAATGTTTTTATATGTGTATATATTTTTAAAAAGCTATGTATTTTGGAAATATAAAGGATTTTTAAGTCATATATGTGTGTGTATGTATTCTATATATCCTTGGTCATGTATCTATATATATACATACAGGATAAAGCCATGTTCTTAATTCAACTCCATTTGCCTGCAAGAGTCAAGTAGTGACCTGCACAATAGCCTCAATCCAAAGGAGAAGCATTTGATATTTTTCATAAGAATTGATGATCTTTCCATATCAAAAATAAGTTTTGCTACTAACAACACATTTTCTAGTTTTTGGACATTAGTTTTTTAAAAAATGTTAATAGAGAAGTGAATTGATTATTTTCACTGATAGGAAAGTAGGAAATGTATAGCTGGGTCAGAGGCCACATGGTGGATGTCATTACCCTTACTTTCACGGAGAGGAACAATTTGCTCCAAGTAGTTTCTCATTTCAATGTAAAGAGATTTGAAAACAATGACATGCCATGATACACATTTAGTGATAATTTATTGGTAGGTATTTTGTTCCTAGAGAAATAGTATATTTCCCCTATTTCACACTTACTACTGTTTCCAGCATTATAAAGAGGAAATGAAAGTTATTGCAATGGCAAATAATCTCATGATTTCTGAGAAAATCTCTATAAGTTGTATCTTATTTACCATTCGTATTTTGAAACAATAGGCTTCTTTTGTATTTATATATTTACACTACAGAAGTAACTGTGGTTTTGTGGAGGATCACTAGAAGTAGCATCAGAAGACCTGGGGAAAATCCTGCATCGTGTATATATTTTTTGATCTCTCCTTTTAAGAATCGTTATCTTAAATGAGTACAGTATTGTATGTAGAAGTGCAATGCTTAGATACAGTTGTGTACAGTGTAGAAGGGTACAGTGCTTAGATTTAACAGTTATAAATAAATGTAATTCTTATAACAGTATAAAATATTAGAAATGTAGAATATCGGTAAAATGTTCTTCAGTAAAAGAAACTTAAAGAACTTTGAGAAATTGCTTCTGTCCAAATATATATGCATAGCTAAGGCTCTTAGGATGGTGTGGTTGATAGGTTAGATATCAGAGTGTAAACCTAATCTTAAAAATATAGTCAAGTGTATCAATCTTATGTTTTATGCCTCTGGGTTTTTTGTAACTCAGAGAAAGGCTTTTTTAATTCTGAGATTCTTAAAAATCCTCTAGTGATTTATTTTTCATAGTCTTTAAATTAATATTTAAACTTTTAGGAATTCAGGAGCAGATTCCTAAAAGTTTAAATATTTATTTAAAGACTATGAAAAATAAATGACTAGAGGAATTTACACTCTTTTAGGTTTGAAGTTTTGTCCAATTTTTTTTCCAGTTAAATATCCACTTTGGGGATTCTTTCATTATACAAATACACATGTTATTTTTTGATTTCAGAAGAAATCATGATATGTCAATCTATTGAGTGCTAACTAAAAGTTCCCTTTGTTTACTTAGCTTTCTCTTAGTTATAAGAAAGAAAAAGACCTCTTGCATGAAAATAGTACGTTGCAGGAAGAAATTGCCATGCTAAGACTGAAGCTAGACGTAATGAAACACGAGAGCCAGCTAAGAAAAGAGAAATATTTGGAGCAAATGCAAAGTGTGAGAAAAAAGAATTATAATGATTTAAAGGCTCTACAATTGAATGAGCTCACCATGGATGATGATACCGCCGTGCTCGTCATTGACAACGGCTCTGACATGTGCAAGGCCGGCTTTGCGGGTGATGCATGCCCCCCAGGCTGTCTTCCCTTCCATCGTGGGGTGCCCCAGGCACCAGGGCATGATGGGGGGCATGCGTCAGAAGGAGTCCTATGTCGGCAACGAGGCCCAGAGCAAGAGAGGCATCCTGACCCTGAAGTACCCCATGGAGCAAGGCATCATCACCAACTGGGACGACTGGGCTAAACGCCACTCCACTTCTCTCTAAGGAGAATGGCCCAGTCCTGTCCCGAGTTCACACAGGGGAGGTGATAGCATTGCTTTTGTGCAAGTTACGTAATGCAAAATTTTTTGAATCTTCACCTTAATACTTTTAAATTTTGTTTTATTTTGAATGATCAGCCTTTGTGGCCCCCCTTTTTTGTACCCCAACTTGGGGTGTATGAAGGCTTGGATAAAAGTGCACACCTTAAAAAATTGAATGAGGAAGCACAGTATTTCAGTACAGTGGACAGCTTAGCATGTTGACAACTGAGAATAAAATGCTCAGTTCTGAATTGTGTCTTCAGAATGTAAGACACAACAACATTATGTCTTACAATGTAAGACACAACAAGGAAACACTGGAAATGGAAATTCAATTACATCATTGTAGACTGGGTACTGCTCTACATGATTGTGACCAAAGTCAGATAGCTGAAGGAGACATCTTTCCTGAGAACAAGACTTGAACAGGTTTATTTACAGAAGACAATGAATTCTCATTTATCTTTCTCAACAAGTCTAATGTAGACAGTAAAATCAACAGGCTAAAAATTAAGCTCCATGAAACAAGATAAAACTGAGCGAAAAGACGGGGCAGGCTGCCATCTTTCCCATTCAGGCAACTTAGTCATTCCAGCCTGCAGGCTTTGGAGAATACAAACCGACCAGAGACAGAAGAGATCCCACAGCACAGCATAGCTGCTTTACCAAATCATGGCCAGACTGCTTCTGTAAGCAGGCCCCTGATCCTGTTCCACCTCACTGGACAGGACCTCCCAACTGGGGCCTCCAGCTACCCCCACCAGCATTCCTTGGCCAATGGAAATGTGAAACGTTCCTGGGACAGAGCTCCCGGAGAGAGGGGCAGGCCCCCACCTTTGCTGTTTGGGTGACTAGCCATTCTGGCCTGCGGGCTTTGGAGAGCCCAAGCTGACAAGGGGTGGAAGAGGTACCTCAGCACAGCACAGCCACGCTATGGAAACATGGCCAGACTCTTGTTTATATCAGTCCCCGACCACATTTCTAGTCAGCGGGTGAAGTCTTTCACCCAGGGTCTCTGGCTAGCTTGACTGCTGTTCTTAGGCCGACAGAGGTCTCAGGCCTCCCTGAGTCAGAGCTCCCAGGGGGAGGACCAGATTGTCATCTTTGCTGTTTGGGCAACCCAGCCATTTCAGCCTTAGGGCTTCAGAGTGTCTGAGGCGACCAGGAGCTGAAGTGAACCCCCAGCACAGTACAGCTACTGTATAAAAACGTGGCCAGACTTTTTTTTTTTTTTAAAGCAAGTCCCTGTTCTTGTTCCTCCTGACTAGGTAAGACTTCTCAACTTGCCTCCAGCCACATCTTATAGGTGTGTTCAGATTGGCAACAGGTTCATACCTCAGTGGTACAGAGCTCCCAGAGGAAGGGGCAGGCTATCATCTTCCCTGGAAAATACGAGGCAATTAGGGACTGGAGGGGACCCCTAGCATACCACAGCAGCTTTCCAGAAAAGTGGCCATACTCTCTACTTGATGGGCAGGTCCTCCTGGCCTGGGTCTCTAGCCAGCCCACCACCAGAGCTATCAAGCCAGTAGCAACTCGGCAGTTCCTTGGACAGAGCTTCCAGGAGCAAATGAAATCCTTTCTGCCACTGCCTCTACAGTGGAACTGCCCTTGCTACCCTCAGAAGATATATCAAGGGAGCAAAGACCCTAAGTGCCATATCAACACCTCCAGTAAGTTACAGTTGACCCAAAGAACAAGCCAGTCCATTTCCCACGGGTACCACACACCCTCCACTACTCATCACCAGACAGGGAACCCTGGCTTGGGCCCACAGCACAGACCCTCCATCCTGGGCTGATTACACTAACCGATTGCTAACTCACATGTGTCTGGGTTGGGGCACCCAGGAGACAAGCAAAGTGGAGCAGCAAGTCAGGTGATGTGGAGCCCAGAGGGCAGGGACAGCTATCTCTCTCTAGGGTCCACTTGCCCTTGTGAGACACTTTATCCCAGCACTTTAGGAATGCTGAGGTGGGACCAGCCACATCTCATGTGCAAGATTGCCCAGCAGAGATCAGGTCCGAGAGTTCCCATTTTAAAAAAGGGGACTTGCTTAAAAAAGAAGTCTAGCTACGTTTGTGTAGAGCAGCTGTGCTCTGCTGGGGGTTCACTTTTGAGAGAGTTCTCTGAGACCTGATCTCTGGAGGCTGGGCAGTCCTGCACATGAGATTGGGCTGGTCTGATCTCAGCACTCCTTAGTCTGCTTGCCTCTCCCAGGGCCCCAGCCTGGCCACACCTGCTTACAGGGCACTCTCGGATGCCCACACCATAGCTTCCATGCTAGTGGACCATACCATATCAGTGGAGAGCTGCAGCAAGGTGGCCCCTACAGCCACGCACCAGCCTGCACATTACCTCTCCATACTGCAGCCCTTTATATGGAAACTTCCTACATCACTTTGCTGTGTGTGTTTACGCAGGTGGGTTTTGCTCTACTTGCCCTGACAGCACACGGGAGTGCAGCACACACCCCAACCCACATCAACTGCCATTAAAGAAAAGAAATTTCAGCCCAGAATTTCATGTCCAGCAAAATTAAGCATCATAAGTGAAGGAGAAATAAGATCTTTTTCAGACAAGCAAATGCTGAGGGAATTCGGTATCACCAGATCTACCTTACGAGAGCTCCTGAAGGAAGCACTAAATATGGAAAGAAAAGACCATCACCAGACACTACAAAAACACACTGAAGTACACAGTCCAGTGATGCTAAAAACCAACCACATACACAAGTCTGCAAAATAACCAGCTGACAGCATGATGACAGGATCAAATCCACACATACCATTACTAACCTTAAATGTAAATGGGCTAAATGCTCCCATTGAAAGACACGGGGCAAGCTGGATAAAGAACCAAGATGCACTGGAGTATGCCGTCTGCAAGAAATCCATTTCACATGCAGTGCCATACCTGGGCTGAAAATAAAGGAATAGAGAAAAATATTTCAAGCAAATGGAAAACAGAAAAAAGCAGGTGTTGCACTCCGAGTTTCTGACAAAACAGACTATACCAATAAAGATAAAAAAAAGAGAAGGACATTACAAAGGTGGTCCTGACCTTTGATAAATCTCATTATTGCTTGATACCAACCTGGGCTATTTTTATTGCCCAAACCAATAGGATAATTTGCTGAGGTTGTGGAGCTTCTGCCCTGCAGAGAGTCCCCGATCTCCCAAAATTTGGTTGAGATGTAAGGTTGATTTTGCTCTACAACTGCTTTTCTGAAGTTTTACTGATTTCCAACAAGGAAGGCAAGTTTTCTTGCTTCCATGATGATGGAGAGCAGGCACCTCCTTTCCTGAGTTTCAGCTTGCTTCTGACAGGGAAGGTGAGGGTAAGTTTTTTCCAGCTTCGAAGATGGCAGAGAACTATCACCAGCCTGAGCCTTATTTCCAAGTAAGTAGCTGAATTAGAGTTTGGTCTTAAAATTTTTCCTTAATGACTAAAATTTAAGATTACCCACCAGCTCCTTTTAATTTCTCCTTACCATTAGAACACTCAGTAATCATATGAATTGTGCATTTGTTTGTTTTGCTTAACTCTTTTTGTTTATGTTTGGGGTTTTATTGTTGCTGTTTCACTTTTCTCCCATCTCTTCCTGACTTGGTCAAGTCCAAAGGAATGTTCCAAATTGTGGGGAGCAAGGCATCTGAATTGGCTAAAACTCCTGTGGCTGCAAAGGAAAAACCAAAAAACAAAACAAAAAACAAAAAACAAAGTACTTTGGAATTCCAAAATTCAAATTTTCTCCTGAGGAAAATCAGATGACACGTTTAACTCTTTAAAGGATGTTAAGTCAATTTTTCTATAAAGCAGATGGCACCAGTCCATGCCTCACAGCTTGTATGGCACTGCACATACGAGCACAGAAGGCCGGGTCCCCTGGGTGGCAATCCTGGCTGCTTTCTGCACTTGAACATAAAGTCCTCCTGAAGACGGCCTGTGGTCTGACTCTTGGCCCTACCTTTAGGGTAGAAGAACTGATGTACCATGTCTGGCAGCAAGTGAGGATTTGTGCCAAGGCAGGACAAGCTTACTCAGCAGCGTGTTAGTACCTGGGGCCTGTGCATGCCAGACAAGGCCAAGCTGGCTCAACCAGCCACCTCTGCAAGGGTGAGCCAGGAGCAGGTGGACTAGCCAACCACCTTAGCTACTCAAGGAAGCTGGGATGGCCAGTTTCCAACAGCCTGAGTGGCTGCCTCCTGATGGCTGATGGATCAGAGGCCTTAGGAAAAGCAGATGGCCCTGTGGCCCTACCTTTAGGGTGGAAGTACTGATGTGCCATGTCCGGCAGCAAGTGAGGTTGATGGCTGGTGCACCGGCTCCTGGCACACCCTTGCAGAGGTGACTGGTTGCTCTTTGAGCCAGCTTGGCCTTGCCTGGCATGCAGAAGCCTCAGTGCAACAACTGTGCTACAAATGGAGCCACAGAGAGTAAGCGAACAGCAGGCTCAGGAGCAGGGTGTGCGCTGCCTTTGGGGCTCCAGTGCATGCCTCGGGTCGTATAGCACTGCGGGCTTCTTGGTTGCCTAGAGGCAGACCACAGGCCATCTTGAGGAGGACTTCATGTTCCAGTGCAGAAAGCAGCCAGGATTACCATCCAGGGGACTCGGCCTTCTATAGCCCTGGCCAGACCTTGCAGAGGTGGCTGGTTGCTCTTTGAGCCAGCTTGGCCTTCCTGGCATGCACAGGCCCCAGGTACTAACACGCTGCTCTGAGTGAGCTTGTCCTGCCTTGGCTGCCACCTAATTGCTGATGGAACAGAGGCCTTAGGAAAAGCAGATGGCACTGTGGCCCACCTTTAGGGTAGAAGAACTGACGTACCATGTCCAGCCGCTAGTGGGTGACTGGTGCACCTGCTCCTGGCACACCCCTGCAGAGGTGACTGGTTGCTCTTTGAGCCAGCTTGGCCTTGCCCGACATGCACAAGCCTCAGTGCAACAACTGTGCTACAAATGGAGCCACAGAGAGGAAACCAGCAGCAGGCTCAGGAGCAGGGTGTGCGCTGCCTTTGGGGCTCCAGTCCATGCCTCAGGGTCGTATGTCACTGCGGGCTTCTTGGTTGCCAAGAGGCAGACCGCAGGCCTTCTTGAGGAGGACTTTATGTTCAAGTGCAGAAAGCAGCCAGGATTACCACCCAGGGGACTCGGCCTTCTGTGTCCCTGGCCAGACTTAGAATTTGTGCCAATGCAGGACAAGCTCAATCGGAGCAGCCTGGCAGTACCTGGGGCCTGTGCATGCCAGGGAAGTCCAAGCTGGCTCAAAGAGCAACCAGCCACCTCTGCAAGCATCCACCTGGAGCAGGTGGGCCAGCCACCAACCTGACTGAATCAAGGAAGCAGGGATGGCCAGGTTCCCAAAACCCTAGTGGCTGCCACCTGATAGCAGATGGAGCAGAGGCCTTAGGAAAAACAGATGACCCTGTGGCTCTACCTTTACGGTAGAAGTACTGATGTGCCATGTCCAGCAGCAAGTGAGGTTAGTGCCTGGTGCACCGGCTCCTGGCACATCCTTGCAGAGGTGACTCGTTGCTCTTTGAGCCACCTTCCCTTGCCCGGCATGCACAAGCCTCAGTGCAACCACTGTGCTACAAATGGAGCCACAGAGAGGAAACGAGCAGCAGGCTCAGGAGCAGGGTGTGCGCTGCCTTTGGGGCTCCAGTCCATGCCTCAGGGGTCATATGTCACTGCGGGCTTCTTGGTTGCCAAGAGGCAGACCACAGGCCGTCTTGAGGAGGACTTTATGTTCAAGTGCAGAAAGCAGCCAGGATTACCACCCAGGGGACTCGGCCTTCTGTAGCCCTGGCCAGACTTAGAATTTGTGCCAAGGCAGGACAAGCTCACTCGGAGCAGCGTATCAGTAGCTGGGGCCTTGCATGCCAGGGCAGTGCCAGCTCTCAAGAGCCGATGGAGCCAGAGGCCTTAGGAAAAGCAGAGGCCACTGGCGCCCTACCTGTAGGGTAGAATAACTGATTTAGCCTGACCGGCAGCAAGTGAGGTTGGTGGGTGTTCCACCGGCTCCTGGCACACCCTTGCAGAGGTGACTCGTTGCTCTTTGAGCCACCTTGGCCTTGCCCGGCATGCACAAGCCTCAGTGCAACAACTGTGCTACAAATGGAGCCACAGAGAGGAAACGTGCAGCAGGCTCAGGGGCAGGGTGCGCACTGCCTTTGGGGCTCCAGTCCATGCCTCAGGCGTCATATGGCACTGCGGGCTTCTTGGTTGCCAAGACGCAGACCACAGGCCATTTTGAGGGGGACTTTATGTTCAAGTGCAGAAAGCAGCCAGGATTACCACCTGGGGACTCAGCCTTCTGTAGCCCTGGCCAGACTTAGAATTTGTGCCAAGGCAGGAGAAGCTCACTCGAAGCAGCGTGTCAGTGCCTGGGGCCTGTGCATGCCAAGCAAGGCCAAGCTGGCTCAAAGAGCAACCAGCCACCTCTGCAAGGGTGTGCCTGGACCAGTTGGACCTGCCACCAACCTCACCCACTCAAGGAAGCAGGGATGGCCAGGTTCCAACAGCCTGAGTGGCTGCCACCTGATGGCTGATGGAGCAGAGGCCTGAGGAAAATCGGATGGCACGTTTAACTCTTTAATGGATCTTAAGTTAATTTTTCTATAAAGCAGATGGCACCAGTCCATGCCTCAGAGCTCGTATGGCAGTACGGGCAGACCAAAGAAGGCCTAGTCCCCTGGTTGGCAATCCTGGCTACTTTCTGCACTTGAACATAAAGTCCTCCTCAAGACGGCCTGTGGTCTGCCTCTTGGCCCTACCTTTAGGGTAGAAGAACTGATGTACCATGTCTGGCAGTGATTGAGGTTGTTGGCTGGTCCACCTGCTCCTGGCACACCCTTGCAGAGGTGGCTGGTTGCTCTTTGAGCCAGCTTGGCCTTGGCCGGCATGCACAAGCCTCAGTGCAACCACTGTGCTACAAATGGAGCCACAGAGAGGAAACGAGCAGCAGGCTCAGGGGCAGGGTGCACACTGCCTTTGGGGCTCCAGTCCATGCCGCAGAGGTCGTACGGCACTGCGGGCTTCTTGGTTGCCAAGAGGCAGACCACAGGCCGTCTTGAGAAGGACTTTATGTTCAAGTGCAGAAAGCAGCCAGGATTACCACCCTCGGGATTCTGACTTCTGTGGCCCTGGCCAGACTTAGAATTTGGTCCTAGACAGGACAAGCTCACTTGGAGTAGCGTGTCTGTAGCTGGGGTCTGTGCATGCCGGGCAAGGCCAAGCTGGCTCAAAGAGCAACCAGCCACCTCTGCGAGGGTGCACCTAGAGCAGGTGGAGAAGCCACCAGCTCACCCACTCAAGGAAGCCGGGGTAGCCAGGTTCCCACAGCCTGAGTGGCTGCCACCTAATGGCTGATGAAGCAGAGGCCTTAGGAAAACCAGATGGCACTGTGGCCCTACTTTTATGGTAGAAGAACTGATTTAGCCTGACTGGCAGCGTGTGAGTTTGGTGGCTGGTCCACCTGCTGCTGGCACATCTGTGCAAAGACAGCTGGTTGCTCTTTCAGCCAGCTTGGCCTTGCCCGGCATGCACAAGCCTCAGTGCAACAACTGTGCTACAAATGGAGCCATATAGAGGAAAGGAGCAGCAGGCTCAGGAGCAGGGTGTGCGCTGCCTTTGGGCCTTCAGTCCATGCCTCATGGGTCGTATGACACTGCGGGCTTCTTGTTTGCCAAGAGGCAGACCACAGGTCGTCTTGAGGAGGACTTTATGTTCCAGTCCAGGAAGCAGCCAGTATTACCACCCAGGGGACTTGTGCTTCTGTGGTCCAGACCAGACGTAGAATTTGACAAAGTCAGGACAAGCTCACTCAGAGGAGCATGTTGGTCCCTGGGGCCTGTGCATCCAGGCAATGCCAAGCTGGCTCAAAGAGCAATAGCCAACTCTGTAAGGGTGTGCCTGGAGCAGGTTGAGCAGCCACCAACCTCACCCACTCAAAGAAGCAGGGATGGCCAGGTTACAACAGCCTGAGTGGCTGCCACCTGATGGCTGATGGAGCACAGGCCTGAGGAAAAGCAGATGGCACTGCTTTGTAGTGCCCTTCTTTGTCTCTCTTGATCTTTTTCAGTTAAAGTCTGTTTTATCAGAGACTAGGATTGCAAACCGTGCTTTTTTTTTGCTCTCCATTTGCTTGGTAAATATTCCTCCATCCCTTTAAGCCTGTGCAACAACTTAAATGCAAACATTTAAGCCTGTGTGTGTCTTTGCACATGATATGGGTCTCCTGAATACAGGACACCAATGGGTCTTTACTCTTTATCCAACTTGCCAGTCTGTGTCTTTTAACTGGGGCAATTAGCCCATTTACATTGAAGTTTAGTATTGTTACATGTGAAGTTTATCCTGTCATCATGATGCTAGCTTTTTATTTTTCCCATTAGTTAATGCAGTTTCTTTATCGTGTCAATGGTCTTTACAATTTGGTATGTTTTTGTAGTGGCTGGTACTGGTTGTTCCTTTCCACCTTTAGTGCTTCCTTCAGGAGCTCTTGTAACGCAAGAATGTGGATTTGTTTCTTGTGAGGTAAATATGTGGATTTATTTCTCGGTGCTGTATTCTATGGCCTTTATCCCAAGGATCATTGCTTTTTAAAATGCAATTCAAATTAGCATAAAACTTTTACAGCCTAGGGAGAGGCTTGTGGCATTAGAATCCTTATTTATAGGATTATTTTGTGGTTTTTTGAGATAATGGTCTTTGTCATCGAGGCAGAAGTGCAGTGGTTTGATCATAATTCACCACAGCCCTGAACTCTGAGTCCAAGCCATCCTTTTGCCTTAGTCTCCCAACTAATTGGATCTTCAAGCATAAGGCATCATTCCTGGCTAATTTTTTTACATTTTTTTTTTTTGGTCGAGATTGTGGTATCATTATGTTCCTCTGGCTGATCTCAAATTCCTGACCTCAAGTGATCTTTCTGCCACAGCCTCCTAAAGTGCTAGGATTACAGGCATGATAGACCATGCCTAGCGTACAGTATTACATTATTTTCTAAGTCTTATTCTAAGAGCCATTTGTTGACTTTGACCTAAATAACTCAATATAATATCTCTGAAACTTTTTTTTGACACATTTTGGGGCATGATGATGAGAGAAGGGGGTTTGAAACTTTCTAATAAGAATTAACTTAAGAGCCATTTAGGGAGGAAAAAACACAAATTATCAGAAAAATAAAAGTAAGATCAAGTGCAAAAGTCCTGTGGCAAAGATGATGAGAGTAAAGAATATATGTTTGTGACTCATGGTGGCTTTTACTTTGTTCTTGAATTTCTGAGTACGGGTTAACATTTAAAGAATCTACATTATAGATAACATTTTATTGCAAGTAGATGTATTTCAAAATTTGTTATTGGTTTTGTATGAGATTATTCTCAGCCTACTTCATTATCAAGCTATATTATTTTATTGTAGTTTGATGATCTTACAGCAAAGCTGGAAGCCGTATCTTCAAAATATGTCTATTTGACTAAAAAGTTATTCAACAGGAGTTATTATCTATGAAAAAAGTATAAAGGGAATATAAAAAAACTTGAGGAGGATAAAAAGATGTTGGAAGAAGTAATATTAAATCTTAAAAAACATATGGAAAGTACACATTGGTGAAGACACATTGGTGAAGTACAAAAATATAAATTGGATCTAGAAGAAAGGGCAATGCAGGCAATAGAAAAATTAGTAGAAATCCCTTTACAGGTTAGTTTGTAAAATCAGGTAAGTTTATTTATAATGTGCTTTCATTTATTTCACTGCAAATTATATTTTGGGTACATATATATATAATGTTTCCTCTGCCTCTCTTATAGCAATTTGCCTTGTAGAGTTCTACCAAAAGGTGGCATCTGCTTTTACTTTCAAATATTTAAATTTCCATCATTATAACAAAATCAGTTTTTCAGAGTAATGATTCTCACTGTGGAGTCTTTTGATTATTAAGACCCACTGGCATAAGATTACATCCTCTGACTATAAAAATCCTGGAAGAAAACCTAGGAAATATTCGTCTGGACACTGCACTTGGCAATGAATTTATGGGTAAGTTCTCAAAAGCAATTGCCAGAAAAATGAAAATTGACAAGTGTGATTTAATTAAACTAAAGAGCTGCTTCTGCACAGCATGAGAAACTCTCAAGGGGGATTGAACAGACAGCCGCCAGAATGGAAGAAAATATTCACACACTATGCATACAGCAAAGGCCTATTATCCAGAATCTATAAGAGACTTAGACAAATCAACAAGCGAAAAATAACTCCATTAAAATATGGGCAAAGAACATGAACAGACAGTTTTTAAAAGAACACATATGTGGCCAACAAACATGTTAGCACATGCATACCATCACTAATCATCAGAGAATGCAAAACAAAAGATCAGTGAGATACCATTTCACACCAGTTAGAATGACTTCTGTTAAAAAGTAAAAATAATAAAAATATTTAAATATTCAATATTAAAATGTTATTTAGATTAAGATAAATTAATTTGTCATTATTCTCAAAGCATGGATATTGAAGGATAACCTTACTTCACATGTAATAACACAAGAACTACCTTAAAAACTAAAAGCTGGGGCCTAGCACGGTGTCTCAAGTCTGTAATCCCAGCACTTTGGGAAGTCGAGGTGGGCCGATCACGAGGTCAGGAGTTAGAGACAAGCCTGGCCAACATGGTAAAACCCCATCTCTACTAAAAATACAAAAATTAACTGGGCATGGTGGCGGGCACCTGTAATCCCAGCTACTTGGGAGGCTGAGGCAAGAGAATCATTGGAACCTGGGAGGTGGAGGTTGCAGTGAGCTGAGATCATGCCGTTACACTCCAGCCTGGGCAACAGGGTGAGCCTCCATCTCAAAAATAAATAAATAAATAAAATTAAATGAAGAAAAACAAAAGCTGGAAGTTCTATGAAAATATTAATGCACATACCATCTTTTAAAAATGTTCATGGTTTCTCTAGAGGTTTCAATACCTATTCTAGCTTATTACAGTAACCTATAATTTTTATTATACCAACTATAGTATAAAAACCTTAAAATGTGTATTTCTGTTTCCTTTATACTATTTATGTCATGCATTATAGTCTCAAATACGAATTCCATAATAAAAAGTTACTTTAAAAAAAAGACAAATATCTTTAGAGCAATGTAAAATAATTGGGCTATGTATCTTTATATCTTGTCTGGCACTCTTTATTCCTTTGTGTAGTTTCAACTTTCATCTGCTTCCATATTCCTTTTGCCTCAAGAAATGATTTTGACATTTATTTTAGTGCAGACCTGTTAGCAAGGGACTCTTCCAGTGTTAATCTGAAAATGTCTTCATTTAATTGTTATTTTCGCTATATAGTTAATGGATATAAGATTGGGGGTTGACTTTTCTTCAGTTATTTAAAAATTTTGTATCATTGGTTTCTGACTTGTAGAGTTGGTGACAAGCGGTTCACTGTAATGTCTGTTTCTGTTTATCTCTTTACACAGTGTTCCTATTTTTCTGTGACTGAATTCAAGATTTATGCTAATCATTGGTTTTCAGCAGTTTGACTAGTGTGATTATTCTATCGTTCTTTAAATTTTGTATTAATCTTTTTTGGATCTTTTTGAGGTTATTTGGTCTCCTTAGTCATCTTTTTCAAATTTTTCTTCTCTCACATTCTGTTTCTACTCTCCTTCTGGAATTCCAATTAATTGTATTTCAGTTAATTTCATATTACCAGAGAATTCTTGGATTCACTGGAGTATTTTGTTTGCTTGGTTCATCGATTTATTTTGTTTTTCTCTTTCCTCCCTTTGTGCTACCATTCAAATAATTTGTATTGACCTAGTATAAAATTTACTGCTTCTTTCTTTAGCTCTGACGACCAGTCTGCTAATCAGCTTGCTGATGTAATTCTTCATCTCTGTTCTCATGCTTTCTCTTATTTCTAGCTTTTGCCTTTTACTGTTCCTGTCTCTGCTGAAATTCCTCATTTTTCCATACTTGTTGTCTTTTTTTAACTAGATTATTTAACATTTTGATCATTATTATTTTAAATTACTTGCATTTAGTTTCAACATCTGAATTATCTCTGAATTGGATTCTGTTGACTTTTTATCTTTTGAAATATTATAACTCATAACTCAAATTTCTGACTTGCTTTTATGTGTCTCCCAATTTCTAAAAAATGCAAATCATCAGATGTAGAAAAACAGTAGATCATGAGATAATTATTTATGTCGAGATTGTTTTATATTTCTGTTTAATTTTGGTTTGTGTCATGCTATTAGTGTGGGCAGGAACAAAGGTTGGTTTTTGTGGTGGTGTCTGAAACATTCAGTGAACCATGTAACTCAGATTTCTCCAGCAGTAGACTGCTATATAATGTGCCTTGTGGGGGGCCTTAGGCTCTGGAGGGCGTATGCCAATGCTCCTGTTCCACAGTTAGCTTTCGGTAGTCCTTACCATATATGTCATAGAAAGGGTCCCTCTCCACTTTCTTGTTCCTCTCTAACTGTAGAACATCATTTTGTGTGTGTGTGTGACTAGGCAGAAAATTCAGGTTGGGGGCAGAGGGGATGATTCATGTTATTTTTGAGCCAGTTTCATCATTGGACACTCAGAGAAGGGGTATTTTTAGCACTTCCTGACTGTTATTCTAGTGGGAGTCAAACTGTCTCTTATCTGTGTTGTTTTTTGAGGAAGAAATAATACCTTGCCCTCTTCCCACCTCAGTGGTAGAAAACCTTTGATTTATATCATTGCAAGTTTTCAACCACACTGTAAGGACATATGCTATTTTATTTCTCCTTCCATAGGAAAAATTCACCTTTGTCTGTGGTCACTGGATGGAGATTTTCCAACCCTTTACCACAGTATCATGACTCTGCATTAGTGCAAAATCCTGGGCCCCCAAAACAATCCTTGTTCCTCTCCTGATGGAGAAGTACTTTTCTTGCATCCCTCCCCCAGAAGCAGTGATCCTTTGTCTGGTCTCAGGTGGGGTAGGGTAGGGTATGAGAGGTTTCTTAACCTTCTCTGAAAGCTGATGTGTTTTGCTTCTTCTTATCTCCCAGAAACAGTAGAGTTTTGCGTGGGTTCATGGACCCAGATGCTTTTTTGCCACAGAAAATTCAGGGTTTTGATTCTTAGGAGAGAAGCAAACGTTCATGTAGTCAATTTTTTTCTTACTTATTTTTTGCTTTGTTTTCTTATTTCAGTAATGAGTTGAATGATAATTATTTTCCACTTATGCCGCTTGCAACTCTAATATTTTGTTTTTATTAGTCCCCCTTTGACAGTTCAGCACTAAATCAAATACAGATAATCATCACTTGTGTGAATAAAGTGTTTTTATTGAGAACAAAATTGTTGATATAGACACAAATTAGGATATTATCCTACTTAGCACAATATGTCACTGGCTCAAAATGTAAAATCCTCCTTAGGCTGAACAAAGAATGGTTCTTGAAACTATTGTCCCTTTTTGACAAATAAAAAAAACCCCAATGCTTTTTATCTCATGGATAGATTATTAAAATAATTACATACCCGATCTTCATTTTATGTTCTCTCTCTTCAAGATATTTCCTTCAAAACTACTTTGACTGATTAGTCTCTTTTGAATTACGTTAGACTTTGTATTTTATGCACAAGCTCATCAGGGTAAATCCTGCCTTTACATTTCTTATAAAATTTCTCTTTTTTTTTCAAATCTTAGTTGAGCTGAAAGATTTCCACCAAATGTCTCCTATGCCACAAAGCCTTATTTACTTATCTCCCCTGTCCTTGCTCAAGCTCATTTAGGAATATTTTTATTAAAACATTCATGCAATACTGTTTTTAAAAAAATCTGAACATACAGTATTTTCAATTGGAACACAAAATAGTGCTCTAACTTGAAAACAAGCTTTAGAAACAAATGTTTCTAGAAGGAGAATCAATAATGTCATAAATATCGTAATCCAATTTTCCTGTTTTACTAAAACATTAGCAAATATTTATTGAGAAATTGCTATCTGCCTGAAAGTATAATGCTTTTGATACACATTATATCATAAAAACTAGGTACTATTATTAGTAGTATCTTAAGAGTAAAAATATCTAGCCTTAGAGATGTTAAGCAATGTGCCCAAATAGCATAGGGAAAGTCAGAATTCTGAAATTCTGACTATGCAGTAGGTATGATAGGAGAATCAGTGTTTGTCAAATGTAACTGTCAAGTCATTGTGGGGATTCGGAGGCCTCTGATTGCTAGGGTCAGTAAACTTAAGCAGATCATGTCACTACTTAGTTAAATCTATTTCATTAAAGCAAAATTCCACAAAGATTATTGGCACCAAAACCATTATTTTTCCTTCCTTCCTTCCTTTCTTCCCCTCTCTCTCTCCCCTTCCTTCCTTCCTTCGTTTCTTTTTCTTTCTGTTTCTTTTTCTTTTTTCTTTCTTTCCCTCCCTCCCTTCCTTCCTTTCTTTCTCCCCTTCCTTCCTTCCTTTCTTTTTCTCTTTCCCTCCCTTCCTTCCTTCCTTCCTTCCTTCCTTCCTTCCTTCCTTCCTTCCTTCCTTCCTTTCGAGACAGGGTCTCAGTCTGTTGCCCAAGCTGGAGTGCAGTGGCACAATCATGGCTTACTGCAGCCCCAGCTTTCCCAGGCTCAGGTGATCCTCCCACCTCATCCTCCTGAGTAGCTGGGACTACAGGCAAGTCACTACGCCTGGCTAAATTTATTTATTTATTTATTTTGTAAAGATTGAGTTTCACCATGTTGCCAAGCCTGGTCTGCAACTCCTCAGCTCAAGCAATCCACCTGCCTTTGCCTTCCAAAGTATTGGTATTCCGGGTGTAAGCTACATGCCTGGACAAAAACATTATTTAACAAGTTCAATTTAACTATTAGATTTTGGACAATAAAGGATAGAATTTTCTACATAATTCATCTTGTGTTCTTTAATATATAAGGATTTCAATTCAATTCAAATATATTTATTAGCAAATTAAATGTCTTTTTCAGGATTCCAAACTTTTGTTGAAGACATAAATGTTAAATGATGTCACTAATTTTAATTAGATTAACAGAAAGGTATTCTGGTGTTTAATAACAGTGACAGAATGGGCTATTGTATTTTCTTTCCTTTCTCTGTTTCTCCTTTTTAAAATATTTTACTTTTTAGGCTCTTTGGAATCCTGCAGATAGAGTTTTGAGAATTAAACAAAACACTCAGAGAAACTGCCAACCCTAGGATGAAATATATTGTTACTGTGCTTTGGGATTGAAATAAGTAACTACAGCTTATAAAATGTTTATGCTGATGCACAGACACTAAAAAGGGAAAGGGTTTAGATGAGAAGCTCTGCTATGCAACCAAGAATCTCAGCCACTCGTTTCTGTAGGAGGTGCAGGAGCTCCCTGTAAAGAGAGGTTATGGAGTCTGTAGCTTCAAGAAAGATACTTAAAACCCTTCAGAGTTTCTCCCTTTTTCCCAGAGTTTCCCCAAAAAGGTTATGACACTTTATAAGAATGCTTCACTTGTGAAAAACAAATATCAAAGTCTTCTTGTAAATTATATTTAAGGACAAATCTTTATTCCATGTTTAATTTATTTAGCTTCCCCTGTAGCTAATATTTCATGCTGTACATATTTTAAATGCTGTAAATATAGATAATATAATTTATGGATCATTAATGCCTCTTTATTAGTTTAGAGAAGACGTCAAAAGAAATGGCCCCAGAATAAGCTTCTTGATTTGTAAAATTCTATGTCATTGACTCAAATTTGTATAGCATCTCAAAATATAAATATATAGGCATCTCAGATAATATATTTGAAATAGCAAATTCCTGTTAGAATAGTACTTAACTAGATGAGAATAACAGGTCACCATTATTTGAATTGTCTCCTATTAATTTTTGTTTTGTTGTGTTACTCATGTTTTACTTATGGGGGATATGTATAACTTCCACTGTTTTCAGAATTATTGTATGCAGTCAGTAGGAGAATGCAATTGAAGTTTCCTTGATGCTTTTTCACACTTCTGTTACTAGAAGTAAGAATACAGTAATATTGGCAAAGAAAATTGACCAGTTCAATAAAATTGTTTAGTAAATCTGATTGAAAATAGACATTGCTTATGGCTTTCTGACATCAATATCATTATGTCCTAGACTACCTTATCTGAAATTACGGCTTCGAAATTCTAATTATATGCAAATGTGTAAAATATCGTCACCTAACCCTATGTAACATATTCTATTTCTGTTCTGTGATGGCAGGTTTATAATTCTGGAAAGATATACAGAACATAAAATTTACCTTGTAAATCACTTTAAGTGCACAGTTTTATGGCATTAAGTATATTTGCACTATTGTGCAACAGTCACCACCATAGACCTCTAAAACTTGTCTTCTTCTCCAACTAAAACGCTGTACTCACTGAACACCAACTTCCCATTCCTCTCCCTCTCCCTCCCCCTATTAATCACCATTCTACTTTCTGTCTCTACATTTCACTAAGTAACCCATAGAAGTGGCATGATAGAATGTTTGAATTTTTCTGACTGGCTTATTTCACTTAGTATGTCTTCAAGTTTCATCTATTTGGTAGCATGTGTCAGAATATATTTTAAGGCTGAATATTATTATGTTGCCGTATATGCCACGTTTTGTTTAACCACTCATCCATCAATATTCACATAGGCTGCTCCCTCCCTTTGATTATTGTGAATAATATTGCTAATGGACACGCTGCACAAACATCTGTATGGTTCCTGCCCTCATTTATTTTGGATATGGATTTGCATTTTAATACAAAGGAGAAATTACACAGCTTTTTAAAAGTGTCCAAATAAAAAGGAGCGCAACATCAGTAAAATATTAGAAAGTAGGTTAGGTAGAAAAACAGGGAAGGAATTGAACCAAAAGTCAATAAGCAGCATAAGAGAGTTTCAAGAGGAGGAAAAAATTGACAATATAAACATAGAATTAAAGAGTGATAGATCGATATTTAGAAAATTGTCACATATATGTCACCTGTGAACTGATATTTACATTCTTATTCCAGGTTTCCAAAAGTAAGTACAATATGAGAGTTTCATGATGCTAAATAAACTGAAACATGCTATATATTTTGATATATCATCCTTGAGAGCAGGCTGAGTGGTAATTAGTGCACTTTTAAATTATGATATCATAATGCAGTCAATCTGCCAAACTGGAAAAAATGTATATATACAATATGTATACATTTCTCACAAAACCGAGTTTTATCATACAATTAAATTATTTAAAACTACCTGACAATGGAAAAAATAAAACATTTCCATTAATATTACCATAATTTTGATACTATTGTAAATATCAAAATGTGTAGTACTTAGAGATAAACCTTCAAAAAAGAGAAATTTGAAAACTACAAAACTGCAAAATATTGCTAAAATAAATGAGACCTAAATAAATGGCATTTATGAGTCATAAATCTCAATACTGTTAAGATGTCTACTTTCCCACATTGATATATAACAATTCCAATCAAATCACAGCTGGATTTCTTATTTTAGAAATAGAGAAACTAAAATGCTGAAATGTACATCGATGGGTAGAGGACCTATAATGGCAAATTATTTGGAAAGGAAACAATTACTTTGAAACCAGGTGCTGTTGGAGAATTAGCACCTGGATTCAAGACTTACAAAGTTACAGTAGTACTTAAGACAATGTAGTACAAATATAGATATACACATGTATATCAGCTATCAGCTAATTTTTGATAAAGTTCTTAGACCATTCATGGACATTTTCAACAAATGCTTCTGAAACAATTTGATATCCCAGTGTGTATTTGTGTGTATGTGTGTAGCTCAATACTTCACACCTGAGAGGTGTGAGTGTGCATTACAAAGGGGAACTGGGAAGCTTTGAAGCTTTGAGAGTATTGGATATGCTCATTGTTCCCTTCATAGTGATTGTTTAATGGGCACATGTATACATCAAATTCATCTCATTTACACTTTAAATATTGGAAGTGTGTTTTTTATGTTCATTATGGATATGAATAAAGCTGTAAAATGTTATCAAAATAGTCACTATGGTTTTATTCATTTTACTCTCTATAAACCTTCAGATGGAAAATGCAGTTGAAAGATACTTCATAAAGGAACAAAAGTATGAATACAGGTGAGAGATACTACCGAGATTTTTTTTTTCAGTGCAATCCTGGTCTTTTCTGACTGCCAATATTTTTATGTGCAGAAGTAGTAGAAAAGATAAATATTTTGTACAGTAGAAAAATGCATACTTTCTGTGGCATGGAAGAGATAATCACAAAGATTACAGCTTCTGGCTATGCTGGATAATCACCAGTATTGTAAGTAACCAGCGATCTGACCTTAACTTTGGCTGTAAAGCTCCTTTAATGTTCCTTGCAATGATTTGAATCTGTTACTGGAACCCTCATCACTTATTGTGTTGAATAACATTGTTGGTATGTGTTTATCTTATATTTGCAGTAGAGTCATAATTTTACTTCTTAGAAAATTATACACTAAACAAAATAAATGACATGAAATTGTATATTGTTTAATGTTTCAACTGTGATATCACTCCATATGCATATTCAAATTCTTATTTGATAAAATATAGCAAATAAAGAAGTATTGTGATAATAGAGAACACAGAACTGTTGAAAGGTGTTGAAGCTGAGCTGGAGAGAGTCACCAAAACTGACGCCAAAGCTGGCAAGGTCGGAGGGTTTCCTGCCTGGGCGGCAGAGCTTGAGCTCGCCCTGCTTCACAAGTGGTGGAAACTGCAGACCCAACTGGGCCCCGAGGTGTCTTCCTCAACCTCTCGCTCGCCAGGAGCTGCACTGAGGTCCCAGATAGGCGATCCTGGCGGGGCGCCCCTGAGCGAAGGCGGCCCATGTGCGGGACAGCAGCAGGAGATGAGGGTCCAGGGACCCACCTCCCGCCGCAGGAACCTCGAGCCTACCCTGGCGCCCCTCGCTTGGTCTGCCTGGCCTCCGTATCCTGGCGTGCGTCCTGGTCATGAGAAGGCCCACCAGGTGCCCGGCCCCCACTCCCCGCCCCGGCCACTGCCTGCTTCTCCGCTGGCCCTCATGCCTGGTGTGGGGACTCCAGCCATGTTGCTTCTACTCCCGCCACGCCGGGACCTGTCCTCCTCCTGGGCGACCGCCAGTAGGGGCGATGCACACTGACCGCTGCCCTGCACAGCCCCTCACCGCCCATCCCCTCCGGCCCCTCCGCCCCAGGCCAAGACCTTCCTGGCCGCACAGAACCCACCTTCCTTCCAGCTGCAGAGCTGCTCAGCTTCCCCCACCCACAGGGAAAAATGGCAGATCTCAGACCAAACAGAAGTCTGTGTTTTGCCCACAGTCCCCACATTTTCTTCTGGGGAGTTTTCTTCGCAGAAGGTGCCCGATGTTTGATGTTTTGCCAGCTATGAGGCTTAAAAGTGACAGCAATAGAGAAACACATCAGGCTTTCCATGACAAAGATGACCTTCCCTTCTTCAAAACAGCAATCTCCACGGCACACAAAGGACTCAGGACAAGATGACCGAGCTGGAGTGCTCGCCCCAGGAAATGCAGACCCGTAGTGAGTCACCTCCTTAGGGCAGGCCCAGGCTTGTCCTGGCTGCCCCGGGCCTTTCTCCTCACTCCAACCCAATGCAGGGGACCCCAAAAACTCGGGGCTCCCTGCGCCTACCTCCAGGGAAGTCGCCTCCTGCCCACCAAGCTGGGGCCTCTTGGGCTGAGAGGGAAAGATGCCAGCTCCGCAAGCCTGGGAGGGAACACCGTCACATGGACACACAACCAGACTCACATGTACAGACACACGGAGACATTATCACATGGACATGGTCGCACGGTCACGTGGATGGACACACAGACATACGGAGAAATCACAGGGACACACTATCACAGCGACACAGACACACGGTGACATCACATTGTCAAATGGACAGATGGAGACATCACCACATGGACACACCGTCACACTACCACAGGGACAGACACAAAAGAGACATCACCACACTGTCACATGGACACACCATCATGCACACGAAAACACAGGGACACTGCTACACACAGACACACTGCCACATTGTCACACGGACACACCTCCACACTGTCACACCACACACTGCCATGTGGACACAAGGACACACAGACACTGTCACACAGATACACAAACACTGTCACACGGAGACATCACCATGCAGATACATGAACACATCACCATATGGACATAGCACCACACAGACACGGCCACACGGATACACCACCACATAGAAATGCGGACACACTGCCGCACAGACACACCACCACTCTGCCACACAGAGACACCATCACATCGTTGCCACACTTTCATGTGTCAGCTGGCGGTGTGGGCCCCACGACTCTGGGCTCTAATCGAAAAATTACTTGGGCATATAGTGAAGGCAGAATATATATTTTTTTTCTGAGACGTAGTCTCGCCCTGTCCCCCAGGCTGGAGTGCAGTGGCGCGATCTCGGCTCACTGCAAGCTCTGCCTCCCGGGTTCATGCCACTCTCCCGCCTCAGCCTCCCGAGTAGCTGGACTACAGGCGCCCGCCAACTTTTTGTGTGTTCTTAGTAGAGACGGGGTGTCACCTTGCTAGCCAGGATAGTCTCAATATCCTGACCTCGTGATCCGCCCGCCTTGGCCTCCCAAAGTGCTGGGAGTACAGGCGTGAGCCACCGAGCCCAGCCAAGAATTTCTTTCCATCTCCTGTGTCATTGCTTTGGTAGTGGAAACGTACGTGGCCTCTAAAGAGTGGGTCCCAAGGTCATGAAGGCCTGTGGGGTGGAGGGCAAGGTCTCTGTTTCCAGGCTGGAATGGAGGAAGACGCGGCGACCAAGGGGCTGCATGTCCTCCTCGCAGCAGGCCCCTGAGGACCTTTATCCTCCTAAGCTGCGAATGTCCCTCAGGGGTGTCTAAAGCGCCGGGTGGGGCAGGGGGACCCTTATAGGCCTTAGGAGCTGTGGCCAATTAGTGGTCAGTAAAACGCAGAGGTGAACACCATAGAACAGGTCCAGGAGAATTTTGCAAAAGCTCTGAAGATGCCCTTTTTTGCTCTCCCACTGCAAAATTGTTTTAAAAAGGAAAAAATCCAGCAATGTCCTGGGAAAGTCAATACTGAGTGTCAGCGCGGGATGCTGCCGCTGATATGATTCCAGCGTCCTGGCCGAAAGTGGCCTCAGGAACCGCATCTCCGCGCACCATGGCAGCAAACACCAGCGGTTTGTGGGCGGATGGCATCCCTGCGGCCATCCCCGCTCCTGAGTGCAGAAGGACAGACAGGATAGGGGCTTCTGGGTGTTCTTGGTGTCAGCCAGCTTGACGCCATTGCTCCTCCTTGAAGTACGGCATTTGGAGAAGCACCTGGTTCCTGATGGAGGCCCTGTGCCTCTTTGTCCCCCGCTTACCAGGTAGCGGCGCCAGGCTAGTTCTCAGTCCCGCCCTCGATGGGCGCAGCCTTCCATCATGCCAAAGACTTTCGGAAACTGCCCTTCTTGGGGCCGGGAAGCAGCATCCTGGGCCTCCCTGGGGCCTGTGGCGCTGGCAGCAACTCCACGTTGAAGTCGCCTGCAGCTCGCACCGCGGAGCGCTGGAGGTCCGTGAGCCGGACGTGGGGAGGGGAATCCGCAGGTGCCGGGCGCCCGGTGCCGGTTGCAGTCTCAAAAGCGCCTGGAGGTGACATCCAGGAGCACCACCGCGCCGCCCACAGGGAGACCCACGAGGAGGCGCGCCCCCTAAGGCAGCCTAGGAAGAAGCAGGAGGACAGGAAGGCGCCCCAGAGCTCGATCTCAGGCCGCCAGCACTGACCAAGTTCCTGGTTTCCGGGAGGTCTTTTTTTTTTTTAATTTCTTCCATTTTATTATTATTATTATTAAGCTTTCAAGATGGATTAAAGACTTAAATGTTAGACCTAAAACCATAAAAACCCTAGAAGAAACCCTAGGCAATACCATTCAGGACATAGGCATGAGCAAGGACTTCATGTCTAAAACACCAAAAGCAATGGCAACAAAAGCCAAAATTGACAAATGGGATCTAATTAAACTAAAGAGCTTCTGCACAGCAAAAGAAACTACCATTAGAGTGAACAGGCAACTTACAGAATGGGAGAAAATTTTTGCAATCTACCCATCTGACAAAGGGCTAATATCCAGAATCTACAAAGAACTTAAACAAATGTACAAGAAAAAATCAAACAATCACATCAAAAAGTGGGCAAAGGATATGAACAGACACTTAGCAAAAGAAGACATTTATGCAGCCAACAGACACTGGCCATCAGAGAAATGCAAATCAAAACCACCATCCGGTAGGTCTTGCCAAAGACGATCTGGGCTTTCCTGGCAACGTCCAGCATGAGCTGGAGCTTCTGGGACGTGGTCAAGTGGCCCTTTGGAGATTCCATGGCTTCGGATCCCTACTGCCTGATGCTCCACTGTGTCTGCCAGCCTCTGGCGTTTTGCTGAGGGGTAACCTCGGAATGTCTAGAAATAACACTGGGATGGCCCAGCTGTGCCCCAGGCATTCCCGCACACGGTGGTGGCAAAGGCAGGCGCGCAGACAGAGTGCCCAGTGGGCTAGGTCAGAGTTCTTTACAGGTTAGTGACAGACTTGGTCCCGTGCTTGTGTCCTCTCATGTTTTCAGTTAAACTGCGGATGCCCAGGGGCTCCTTCATCTTCACCGTGTTCTCCTCGGGCTGAAGTCCAAAGTCCCCCATTTTCTCCTCAAACAGCTCTCAGAGCCACTTCTGCAGGCAGGAGGACAGCGCGTGGACTCAGTGTCTGACTTGGGAAGCCACATCTGAAGGAACTGCTGGGTGACTATGGCCGTAAGTCAATCAAAGCAGACTTTCCCTGGCTTGCCGCGCTACATTGATTTTGTTTTCGTATTTTAAAAGAAGCGGAAGGGAGGTCCTAGGAAATTTGCCCCATGCAGATGCTGACAAGAGTGGTGACATGAAAAAGATTACCCAGAAGGAAAACAAGAGCTATTTTCTAAACATCTGAAATCTGTGTAGGCTTTTGGAAAAGTGAAACTAGATGCAAAGCACAATGATATAATTCTGGCAATTTTAACTGACACAGAACTCAGTCAATCTGAATTAATCTAAGGGTTATAAAGAAAATGGCTCTCCAAGAAGTACCTATTAACATCACTCAGCTGCTGTGAAATAGGCTTACAGGCAACATGGAGTGTCAATTATCCAATGTTTAAAGTCAATGATACAGATTGGACTACAATCTCTATGGCTTATAAAGTCCTCTTTAAAGGATTGACAGATGATTTATCTCATATGTAGACAATGATTCTCAGCAGTTAACTAACACAACTTGCTGATATCAATTGCTCGAGAAAATCAGATGATTGCTTGAGAAAATTAGGACATTGAGGAAGTTAGGTAATTAAATAAATTACTTTTTCTAAGTTTAATATTTTGGCAAGTAGACTTTAAAATAGATTGGTAATATTTTAAAGGCTGCTTTTAAAGAAGTAGCAATATAACATGTTTAATTATGAAAAATAATGTTGGAAACAATTCAATTTTCTATCACAGATAATTTCACAAATATAGAAATACCATCTCAATAATTAGAAGAAGTAGCAGCAATTTCTGTCATTTTTGTGTAAGTTACTCCTAGTCCATTTATTTGGTTTTAAAATTTGTTTTCAAACAGGGCTAATCATAATAGAATATATTTTACAATAGTTGAAGGTAACAAAAAGTAAGTGCCATTTAAAAAATTGTATTAGATTGTTTAAAAATGTTGTGGGTACATAGTATGTGTTGTGGGTACATAGTATGTGGGGTCCATGAGATGTTTTGATACAGGCATGCAATGTGAAATAAGCACATCATGGGGAATGGGGTATCCCTCCCCTCAAGCATTTATCCTTCAAGTTATAAAAAATTCAATTACAGTCTTAGTTATTTCAAAATGTACAATTAAATTATTATTGAATATAGTCACCCTATTGTGCTATCAAATAGTAGGCCTTATTAAATCTCTATTTTTATACCCATTAGCCATCCCCACCTTCCCACAAACCCCCACCTCCACTACCTATCCCAGCCTCTGATAACCATCCTTATACTCTCTATGTCCATGAGTTTGTTTTGATTTTAGATTCCACAAATTAGTGAGAACATGTGACATTTGTCTTTCTGTGCCTGGCTTATTTCACTTAACATAATGATCCATAATGTTCCTTCAATGTTACTGACAATGACTGGATCTTGTTCTTTGTTATGGCTGAATAGTCCTCTGTTTTGTATATGTACGCATTTTCTTTATCCATTCATCTGTTGATGGACACTAAGGTTTCTTCCAAATCTTAGCTTTGTAAACAGTGCTGGGCAACAAATACGGGAGTGCAGATATGTATTTGACATACTGATTTCCTTTATTTTTGGTATACATCTAGGATTGCTAGATCATACGGTAGCTCAACTTTTAGTTTATTGAGAAACCTCCAAACTATTCACCTTAGTGGTTTTACTAATTTACATTCCCAGCAGCAGTGTACAAGAGTTCCCTTTTCTCTGCATCCCTGCTAGCATTTGTTATTGCCTGTCTTTTGCATACAAGTCATATAAACTGTGGTGAGATGATATCTCATTGTAGTTTTGACATGAATTTCTCTGATGATCGGTGATATTGAGCACCTTTTCTTATACCAGTTTGCCATTTGTAGGTCTTCTTTTGAGAAATATCTATTCAAATCTTTTGCCCCCCTTTTTTTAACCAGGTTATTAGATTGTTTCTTAAAGAGTTGTTTGAGCTTTTTATATATTCTGATTATTAATCCTTTATCAGATGAGTAGTTTGCAAATATTTTCTCCCATTCTGTGGATTGTCTCTTAACTTTGTTGATTGTATCATTTTCTGTACAGAAGCTTTTTAACTTAATGTGATCCATTTGTCCATTTTTGCTTTGGTTGCCTGTGCTTGTGGGGTATTGCTCAAGATATTTTCGCACAGATCAATGTCCTGGAGATTTTCCTCAAAGTTTTTTTATACTAGTTTTATAGTTCGAGGTCTTAGCTTTACATCTTTAAACAACTTTGATTTTACTTTTGTATTTGGTGATAGATACTAGTCTGTTTTCATTCTTCTGCATATGGATATCCAGTTTTTTCAACACCATTTCCCACCAATGTATGTTCTTGGCACCTTTGTCAAAAATGAGTTCACTGTAGGTAGGTAGATTTGTTACTGGGTTCTCTATTCTGTTCCATTGATCTATGGGTCTGTTTTTATGCCAGTACCATCCTCTTTTGGTTACTATAACTCTGTAGTATAATATGACGTCAGATAATATAATTCCTCCAGTTTATTTATTTATTTTTACTTAGGATAGTATTATTTCTTATACTGAAAGCATTCTATGTTATTTATTATTAGTCTAATTTTGTAGTTTTACAATGCTATCCTCTTTTACAAAGCTATGATCAACTCATTGTGTCCAGATCAGGGTCAATTGAAGCTATTTGCAAAAGTAGCAATATTCTGGCTTGGTGTGGTGGCTCATGCTTATAATTCCAGCAATTTGGGGGGCCAAGACAGGCAGATCACCCGAGGTCAGAGGTTCAAGACCAGCCTGGTTAACATGGTGAAACCCTATCTCCAATAAAAATACAAAAATTAGCCAGGGATGATGGCAGAGGCCTGTAATCCCAGCTACTCAGGAGGCTGAGGCAGGAAACTCACTTGAACCCGGGAGGTGGAGGTTGCAGTAAGCCCAGAATGTGCCATTGCATTCCAGCCTGGGTAACCAGGTGCGACTTTGTCTCAAAAAAAAAAAAAAAAAAAAACAGCAATACACTGTGTAATTGTTGATAGCATAATTCACTATTATGTGGATCAGAGAGCAGAGGATTCTGAATGCATGAACATATCTTTAACATTTCAATACATTACTTATAATTACTAATGAACTAAAGAGAAACCAAGAAATTATGGTGATAGTTATATTTAGCTGGAGAAATGTAGACACAAAAGAACAGTAAGATGAGAAATGTGTTAACACAGTCTATAAGGGCATGCAAGAATAAAAATAGGGGAGAAAACAGGAGAGTTTTTCAAGAGCTTTCTGGTCATGTAAGTCAATTTGTATCGGTTAATTTTTAAAAGGTTTATTTACATGCAATAAACTGCACATACTTCAATTGTACATTTTGATAATTCTTGGCATTTGTAGCTCTATAAAACCAGCAACATATTAAAATAGCAAACATATCCATTACCTTTACCACCAAAGTTTTCTTGTGTTTTTTCTACTCACTTTTTCGTGCCTATCCCCATCCCATCCACAGGCAACCATTGATCCACTTCCAGTCACTAACCATGAGTTTTTATTTCCAAATACATGAAATCATAGGGTATGTATACTTTCTGATGACTCAGCATCACTATTTTTGAGATTTATTCATGTTGCTACATCTATCAATTGTTCTTTTTTTACTAGGGAGTATTATTTCATTTTATACATATACCACAGTAAGTTTATGTCACAAATTCACCTGCCATGGACATTTGGAATGTTTTCAGGTTTTGGCTGTTGCAAGTAAAGCTGCTATGAAGATTCATGTAAAATCCTTTGAATGAGCATATGCTCTTAGGTTTTCATCTCTACTGGAAGTGGAATAGATAGATATATGGCTATCGTGTCTGTAATATGCAAACACAAAGCCTGACAAAACTGATTTCTAAAGTGGAAACTCCACTGGAGAACCTCAACTCCACCCTGGCTTTTGAGATTATCTCCTATGTCTGGTGCAATGATTGGTCCTGGGGTAGCCACATGACCCAAGGAGGACCATATTTAAACTTCTGAGTTTTCACTGAGATTAACATGCATTTTAGAAGCCCCTTTTCCCCTATGCCCCCAGTGCAAATGCTTTCAGGGATCACATTATGTTGGAACATTTGGTTACAGTGTTTCCTGAACCTTGCGGGTAAAAATTGTTCAAGTAGGTAAAAATGGAGCACATACAAAGAAAAGAGGAGTCCAGAAATATCAAATAAAAAAGAAAGGGCCTCCATAAAATCATTTGAACTTATGACTAATTCATTAGTCATTAGAACAAGTTTAGTGTACAAAGAATCATCCCCCCAACCACCCTTTATTCCTTCACCAGGTTTAAGTTACATTTTTTTTAACTTGCAAACAAAAGATTTGTCATTAACTTAGACATCAAAATCCCCTGTCTCCAAGAGCAACCATTCAACTCTGTCCCTTTCATTGTTACAATAATATGTTCACTTCATTCTGCATACACCTGCTCTTTGCCCTTGTCTCCCTATTCTATTCTATTAAAGCTATATCCAGACATTTATTTCATTTTATATCAAAGAAACTGTATACATGTTTTTAATCTTAGAAAAATTTCTGAGTAATTTTTTGTCTCATATTCGATTTTAAGCCACCCAAGAAGCATTATTTTTTTCATTTAGTATTTTAACTTTTCTAACTCAGGACTTTTATAGTAGATATTATGTCTTTTTCTAAACGCTCTGCTTCAATTTACATTTTAAATCTAATTTTTTAAAAGTGTATGTTTTGAATATTTGCATCACGCATCTCAGGCCTAAATATCCCTTGATAACAAATATTGTCTTTTTTTCTCTACATTTTTCACATATTTCAATAGGGAGCTATATTGCCTGACACAATAAAAGCTTTTGTGAATATAACATAACACATAGACAAAATCTTGTTTCCAAGTGATTGATGATGTGGTGCCTTCAGTCTACTCCCAATCCCTCAATGTAATCATCATCCCTAAATCTAATAAAATATGAAATAAATATTTCACTTTGTTTCTAAAATTCAGCATACAAATATATAGCCTGTCACATATAGCCTGTAACACCAACATATAAAAATTAAAGCGTTTCCTTCTCCACTCCCACTGTTTCACTTGACTAGCCTTAAAAAATAATAACAATAATAAAAAATAAAAGCAAAATTGTTCCTTTACTTATCTTTGAAATTTAATGGATATACTGTCAGAAAAGCTCTTATATATATATGGAAGGTCTCTATAAAATATAGACTCTTAACTAGAAAAGTAGACTTACATGATAGTTAAAATTTAAGACACAATTATATATAGTACCTTCACAGATGCACCAGTACTTATTTCAGAATGCATGATGTAATTGACTAAACCATTTAGAGCTAGACCTTTGAAATAAAAGGCGTTCACACTTTGTGATTCTAAGGGGAAAATATTATTCAAAATAGAAGCATGCGGAACCTTTACCTGATCATAATATCTAGTAAGCATAAATTTCTTCTGAAAGAAAACAGGTACATTTTTCTCAGAAATGTCTTTAGATGAAGATCTAGCACGTCTGTTTTTCTAACTTTTGAAAATTTTGTTTTTATTGATAAATAAATATATATGGGGTACAATGTGGTACAATATATGTAAATATTGTGAAATGGAGAAATTAGGCTCAATAACATATCCTTCACCTCAGATATTTATTACATTATGGTGAAACATTTAAAATGTACTATTTTAGCGCTTTTAAGATATGCACTACATTATGAGTAACTGCAGTCACTTTGCTGTGTACCATATCACCAGAATGTATTTCTCCTAACTGAAGCATTATCTCATTCAATATTTCCCCTTTTTCCACCCCTGCCACCCGCCCTGCTCAGCCTCTGATAGACTACCATTCTACTCTTAACTTCTATGAGTGCACATTTTTGGATTTCACATATAAGTGATATTATGAGATATTTCTCTTTCTGTGTCTGGCTTATTTTACTTAGTATAATGTCCTCTAAATTCATCCATGTTTTTGCAGATGACAGAATTTCATTCATTTATAAAGATAAGTAGTATTTTTGTATGCATCCTACATATACTTTTAACTTTCCACAGCTTTATGGAGATATAATTTATACATTATGTAATTCACTCATTTAAAGTACAAACTTCAAATTCTTTTAGTATACTAACTGGGTGGACAAATAATCATCATAATATAATTTTAGAACATTTTAATGCTCCTTAAAAGAGACTTGCACCCATTAGCAATCTTTCCCTATTTTCTCCAGCCTTTTTTAAACCCCTCCTAGTCTAGGTGACTGCTCATCTACTTTCTGACTGTGAATTTGCCTACTCTGGGCATTTCACATAAATGGAATCATAATAACACATAGTCATTTTTTACTCACTTCTTTCACTTAACATATTTTTAATGTTCATCCATTTTGGAGCATGCATTAATGCTTTTTTCCCTTTTGTTGCCAAATAAGATTCTATTTTATAGACACACCACATTTTATTTATCCACTCCTCAGTTGATGAATATTTCTACTTTTTGTTGCTATAAACATTTGTGTACTACTTTTTGTGTAGCATTTGTTTTATTTTCTTTTTGGTAATACCTAGGAGTGAAATTGCTGGGTCATGTGATAACTCTATGTTTAGCCTTTTGAACTGCCAGACTGTTTTACATTTTAAAGTCTCACCAGCGGTGTAGAAGATTTCCAATTTTTCCACATATTTTTATCCTTTCTTCCGTTGATAAGCACTTAGGTTGTTTCTAATTCATGGCTATTATGAATATTGCTGCAATGAACAAGAAATTACAGATGTCTCTTTTCGACATACTGATTGAAATTCCTTTGGATACATATCCAGAAGTGGGATTGATGGATCATAGGGTAAATATATTTATAATTTCTTGAGGAAGCTTCATACTGTTTTCCAAGATGGTTGTACTAATTTCCATTCCTACAAACAGTGTACAGGGTTTCTTTTTCTCTGCATCCTCATCAACACTTATCTTCCATCTTTTTTTAATAATAGCCCTAGTAAAATGTGTGAGGTGATATCTCATGGTGGCTTTGATTTGCATTTCTCTGATAATTAGGAATGTTTATGATTTTTTCATGTACCTGTTGGTGTTTTGTATGCCATAGGAAATGTCTATTCTGATTCTTTATTTTTTTAATAAGCATAGTTATTTTCTTATTTTTGAGTAGGTTGAGTTACTTATATATTATTACATAAGCCCCTTATCTGATGTATGGTTTTAAAATGTTATCCCATTTGTGGGTTCTCTTCATTCTATTATTGCTTCTTTTCCTGTGGAAAAGCTTTTAAGTTTTATGCAGTCTCATTTGTGTGTTTTTGCTTTTGTTGCCTTTGCTTTTGGAATAATCTACAGAAAATCATAGCTCAGGCCAATGTCATACAGTCTTCTTCTATATTTCCTTGTAGTAGTTTTACATTTAAGACTTTAATTTTGATTTGATGCTCATATAAAGAGCAAAATAAAAGTGAAATTTTATTCTTCTGTATGTGGATAGTCAGTTTTTTTCTACACCATTTATTGAAAATAATTTTCTTTCTTCATTGTGTATTTTTAGTTACTTTATCAAAAAATCAATTGACCACAGACACACAGATTTATTTACGGGTTCTATATCCCTTTGTACTGTTTTAAGTGTCTGTTTTTATGCCATTGCTATGCTGTTTTAATTACCATAGCTTTGTAATATAGTTTGGAGTCGGGTAGTCTGATACCTCCAGCTTTGTTCTTTTTGTTCAAGATTGCTTTGGTTGGTCCAGGTCTTTTGTGGTTCCATACAAATTTTAGCAGTAATTTTTCTATTTCTGTGAAGAATGACATTGGAATTTGATAGTGGTTGCATTTAATCTGTAGATTGCTTTGGGTAGCATTGACACTTTTACAATACTGATTTTTGAATCCATCAGTAAAGGAAGTTTCTCCATTTATTTATGCCATTTTAATTTTTTTCATCAATGTGCTATAGTTTTCAGTGTGCAAATCTTTTGCGTTTTTGATTAAATTTACTCCTGTCTTTTATATATTTATATATCTGTTTCGATTCTATTATAAATTGAATTGCCTTATTAATTTATTTTTCAGGTAATAGTTTGTCATTAGTTTATAGAAATAATAATGATATTTGTATGTTGATTTTGTAACTACTAACTTCATTGAATTTCGTCATCAGCTTTAACCGTTTACCATCCCAGATCCCCACAGGGTGGACTCCCTCTCATCCTCACAATCGCAGCTCAGGCCTTATTCATCACCGCATTCCTGGCACCAGGCCTGGCCCATGAGAAATGGGTCAGATTAAGAGCTAAATGTGTTTTCATGATCACTTGTTTTCTTCAGGCCTCCTTTCTTTGTGCCAACATCTTTGGGTTTCTGGTTAAAGTTTTCAGCAGCTGCATGCAGTTCCATTTTTCTTACCAGGTAAGAGACATAGCTTCATGAAAACAAAGGCAGAACGCTTGTGACCAGAGAACTCCCAGTCCTCTCCCTGCATAGGAAAACTGGACTTCTCCAGAAGGCTCCAGCTCCTGGGCAAATCTCTAGGGCCACTTAATTGGGCTGTCCTGCACCTTTGTTTCTGGTTTTGGAGGGGCCAGGGTTGGGAATCCTTTCTAAGTCTCTACACACAGAGCCCTTCTTTGGTGGGAAAGTCTTGACATATACCAAGATTCTCATTGACCTTTCAGAGCCTTCAAGAATCCTGAGCTGCTTTGGCTTCTCTTCCTGGAAGAGAGGCCACTGAACTGCTCTGGAGCTGGAGTTCAAGTTCAAATATTCATCACTGTTACTAAGCCTTTACATAGCATGTGATTTCTTTCCAGCAGGCTCATGGTCACTTAGGTTTGCTTGGATGTAGATGGAGGGTCTGTATCCTCATTCAGGTAACACCCTCGGCCTTTCATGCTGAGATTGGCCATTTTATTTGTAACTCACTGTACAATCCATTTGCTCTTCCAGTGTCCCTTAGAAGGTTGCAGAGTGTTCCGTAGAATGCCATAGAGTCCTGGGTTTAGGGAAAACATTTGACCAAAAGTCCGCCAACTCACATGAGTATCTCCCCACAACCTGTACCGTGCTAGTCTCTGGATATATAGTAAATGAAACCGTGCCTGAGCAGATGTTACAAATACCCTCCCCTGAGATACTCCAGGGTTGCTTTATTCAAGCAAAACAGTGTGCTCTAATAAGTTCAGAGTTGAAAGAAACAAGTTTTCATTCCAGGTTTCTCAAAAACTCCCTTTGTGACTTTAGATGCAATAATAATAACACTACCTAGGTAATGAACACCTCTGTGCCAAGAAGTATCATGATCATTGCCTGAGTGGTAATTCTCACAATAGTCCTACAGGATAGCTGCTATTACTGCTTATGACACAGATGGGCAACCTGAGGCTCAGATGGAGTTAAGTGGCTTAATTGGTAGCAATAGAGCCAGGATTTGAACCCAGGGCTGCCTGATCACCAAATAAAATTGTATTCAACATGATGCACTTAACTTTTCCAGCCTCATTTCTCTCACCTGTAAAAATGCAGGTTTCAGATGTTTGTAATATTTTACCTGTGGTTGAAAGAGTTACCAGCCCTTCCTTGATGACCCATGGTAAGACCTATGAGCCTTTGAATATAATTATAGAAAACATTTGGAGAGGGATAGAGAGAGAAAGATCATGCCTCCTTTGATAACGTCAAATTTTCAGTGCACAAAACCATACATAGTGCAGTTTTCTAGCTTCCCTTTCACAAATGGTGTAGAAGAAAGTAAATTAAGCAACTCAGCTATCACTGGGAATGCGGTAGAAGTAATCAAGTCCAGTGCTGGGAGATAGTTGCCATGATATTCCAACACGGACACCAGTATCACAGTCGATGACTATGCCCTCCCTTGAAGATGATGGCTTGCCTCTCTTTCTGTAAGCAAATGTCATGTCATAACAGTATTAAACAATTACAAGTAATGTCCCCATCTGCTTCTACACTGCCTTTGAAATACCATTTTAGATCTGCCAAAATAAATTGCAAACTCATTAACAAGAAAGCAGGGTGGGGGGTGCATGCATCCCTGCCTTCCTGAGTAGTCTATTCACCCAAAGACAAAAGGATGACCAGCCTCCATCCGGGATATTCAAAGACACAGTCACCATGCCATGCAACCTGAGGCTGGCTAAGGTCCAATCCCCTTTTTAAGAAGCTTGTTGGATGAGCTCTTTAAACATACAACCACAAAGGAAAGGTACAGCCGGTGTGAGGGAGGCTGATAAGATGGGCATTTTGTTTGCTTCAAGGTTAGAATGCAGCTTGTCTATCAAAATTTGGTTATCTGACCTCCACAATGCTGCAGTCCAGCTAAATCCTGCAAATATTCATCCACCATTTACTATAGATAAAACAATAATGTGCTGTGGGGAATCCAATTACACACACACACACACACGAAAGTGCACAAGCACGTGTACACACACACTGCTCCTGCTGCCTCAGAGCTTCCAGGCCATCAGGGAGGAAGCGCAAACATTGGTAGGTAAGTCTGCTACCAGGAAGAATATGATAAGTAGGTCCAACAGGGTACAGTATAATAGAAGCAAACAAGGTGGAGATGAGTTCTGACTCCCTTTCACTTATGAAACTGATTATGGAATAGTTTACGAAAGACTTGCCTGGATGAATCTCATATTTTCCAAGTGTTTTCTATCCCGGTGATTGGAACTTTTATTCATTTATACCATTTTCCAAAAGGAAAGCACAGATTCTCTTAAGACCATCCTCTGTCTTATCCCTCATATCCCAAACATCACCAAGCCCTGTCCACTTTTACCTACTCAGTTTCTCTCCACTTGCTCTGTTTTCTCCATAAGCACTAGCGATACCTTGGTTACATGAAGACCACCAGCAGCAGCTGGGGAAACCAGCACCCTGTGGAACTACATAGGGTGCATAGAATATGTCCTCCCTTCAGTCGGCTTGGGTCAGCTTAGGTCATGGGCCACCTGGGCTGACAGCAGTTTCCACAGAAATGCCTCAAGATGGTAGAATAATCCAAATCTCTGCATGGAGTGTGGTGTGGCTATCTGAGAAAAACCTGGCTTTTATAGGAAAGAGAAAGAAGAATGCTTCTTGAGGGGAAGAAACCAACAGGAATGTGCCTCAGGGAAACGTCACCAGAGGAGAGTGAGCTGTAATGAGTATTTTGGCAGATTATTTCTTATGATTCTTGGATTCTTTGGCCCTGCACAGAGCAACCATTTCTCGTTTGACAAAGATTTGAGTGGTAGACTCCAGGGTTCAATAGTGATCAAAAATGCACAGAATTTATTCCCTAGTGGAGCTTAGAATCTAACGGAAAGAGCTGATGTTAGTCACAAAATTAGGTAATAAGGGAAAGTGCAGCAGACCCAGGTGTGCTGCAAGCGCCTGTGAAGGCAGGCTGACCCAAGACAGGGTAAGGAAAGGCTGCCTCCAGGAAGGAGCAATTGAGCCAAAATCAGGGAGAAAACTAGGCAAAGACACAGTATTCAGGAGAAGGTAGAAGCTGGCCCATGAGGACGGTGGTGTGGAGAGGTGAACCAATACCCAGGTCCTTGGATTTATTGTTGAGCTGCTGAATGAACCAGGGCTGGCTCTTGCCCAACCTCTGCACTTCTTGTTTCGCAAGGTTATAAATTTTTTTATTTAAAAGCTAGTATGAATTGGGATCTGTTGCTTTTCTGAGACCCTGTCCTGTGAGGTAGACAGGGAGCCTCACTCTACTCTGGGGAAGCTAAAATGGGGAAGAGTTTTAGAATGCCTGAAGAAGAGGCCCTTTAATGGATCATTTAAGAAGAGGGTGCTGCCGCTAGACTGCCCAGATTCCCTTTCTGGCTTTGTGACCTTGGACTCTCTGTGTCTGTTTTCCAATCTGAAAAATGGAATAATGATAGTATCTGCCTCTGCCTGCAAGACCCTGACCTATCAGACCAACTACCTTTTCACTTAGAACTCTCTTCCTGCACTGTACCCCAACTGGACCCTCATTAACACTGAAAATGGGCATGTTTTCCTTTTCTAGATTTTGCTCAAGACATTTCCCTCATCAAAATTAAATTTGGTCCATCTCCCCCTATTGGAATTCAACCCATTCTCCAGAAATCAGTTCAAATTTTATCACCAGAAAGCCTCTCTCAATTACCCCCACCCTCTTTTATTCTTTGGGCCATTTCTGCCATGATTTCTTATGTTTTTCTTTTTTGCTAGATATTGATATAGGTACATATGATCTCCACTTCCACTCAAATGTGAGATTACTGAGGGCAATCCCTATGGGTATAGTCATAGCCCAAGAGTCCTGGGTAGAGGGTCTCCCTCTTGCACCCAGGCTGGATTGCAGTGGTGCAACCAGAGCTTACTGCAGCCTCAACCTCCTGGTTTCAAATGATCCTCTCACCTTAGCTTTTCCAATAGCTGGTACTAAAAGCGGGCACCACCATGCTTGGCTAATTTTCATATTTTTCATAGAACGGGGTTCCACCATGTTGCCTTGCTTGGTCTCAAAGTTCTGAGCTCAAGCAATCCACCTGCCTCAGCCTCTCAACGTCCTGGAATGACAGCATGAGCTACCACACCTGGCCACATGCCGAATACTTTAGAGTCATATATGCCTGACACTTCCAGGGCATGCAGAACTGCCTCGCTTACTTTTCTTTTGACTCAGTTTATAAATTTTCTTAATTTAAATTTTAATTTAAACATGTATAAATCTTTGAAATAAATAAAATAATCTCTTTGAATGTTTGGCATAATGTAGAAGAAATTGACAAATGGACATCTTTATTTCATTTTCCATCTCAAAATGTGGTACAAATATGCTCCCCTAAAGTGATCCCAATTATTACAGAGCCATCTTGCTGTGGCTAATGTAGAATGTTTTTGCAATATCACATGCATGAAGGGCACATCCAAAAAACATTTAAGTGAAGGTAATACTAGATTCCTGAAAGTATCTAGACACTTAAGAGCAGGCGGGGATGATGTTAATTGACAGTAACCATGTCGAGGGGCTGGTTTTTGCCCTTCCCTAATAAGCATAAGGAGCATAGAAACTCAGCAAATTTGCTCTTATTTTCTTCATTATTTGGTTGTGGAAACAGTAAATGCTTTCCACACGGGTCATTTTGTTAGTCATCTTGTCGTTTTGCTGTGTCCCATCTTCATCCTTGCATTTTTTCCTTTCTCCCATTTTGGCATGTATTGAGAGGAGCATTATGCTGATGGAATGCCCTGTCCTGAATTGCCGTCTGATTTAAACTTCCCTCAATTTTTAAAATGCTTCTTGACACGGTTTGGATTTGTGCAACCCCCACCCCCAATCTCATGTGGAATTGTAATTGCCAGTGTTGGAGGAGGGGTTTGCTGGAAGGTGACTGCATCATAGAGGTGCTTTCTAATGGTTTAGCCTCATCCCCCTCGTGCTGTCTGATGATAAAGTTCTCCTGAGATCTGCTTGTTTAAAAAGTGGGTAGCACCTCCCCTGACTCCTTTCAGCCATGTGAATATGTGCTTGCTTCCTTTTCACCTTCTGCCATGATTGTAAGTTTCCTGAGGCCTCCCTATAAGCATAAATCTGTACAGCCCACAGAACTGTGAGCCAATTTAATCCCTTTTCTCATGTATGTCTTTATAACAGCGTGAGAACAGATTAATACACTCCTCCTCAGAAAGCGTTCAATTTAGCTGTGTCCAAAGTATGCCAGGTGTCCTAGGGTATTATCTTAGCCAATAATTCTTCCTCTTCAGCAAGATCTATTTGCCTATGACAGCTTGACCTACAGTTCCTACCATACTTGTCAGTAACAAGTAGCCCATAACATCTGAAGGGACTTCATTGAAATCACAGACGTTCTTTAGTTCTTTACTTTGTTAGCAGGCATTAGGGAAGCACATCAACTTTCTTATTTAATAAGGTGCCTGTTGCTTTGAAAAACTGCTCAAAAGAAGACAGGACAGGCTTACTGAAAGACATCACTATAGGCGTGGCATGCTGGTTCACACCTGTAATCCTAGTACTTTGGGAGGCTGAAGAGAGAGGATCACTTGGGTCCAGAAGGTCAATAACAGCCTAGGTGACATGGCAAAGCCCCATCTCTACGAAACAAAACAAAGTACAAAAATATTTAGGCATGGTGGCATGTGCTTGTACTCCCAGTTCCTCAGGAGACTGAGGTGGGAGAATCACTGAGCCCAGGGAGGTTGAGGCTGCAATGAGCCATGATCGTGCTGCTGCATTCCAATCTGGGTGACAGAGCAAGAGCCTGTCTCAAAAAAACAAAAACAAAAACAAAACTATCACTATATTATCTATAACTATTCTTTATTAGAATAACTAGGTTTTTTTCAACATTGGAAACTCAAAACAGCCAAAATTGTTGTACCTCAAGGTGAGTTGTCATAGTCAGTTAATTCCTTTGCTTGCAACTGCCCAATAAATGGGTGAGGACTCACTTCACTCATAAATAAGAAAGGTGAACAGCACAGGGGGCCTGCAGATGCCTTTTGCAGGGCCCTATTTTTCTCTTCCTAAAGTTGCAATTTGTGTATTTCTCTAGATGGGCACATCATAGAAACTGTCATCCTAGATCACAGCCTGGAGAGAGAGATACAGGTGTCATGCTTACATCTGCAGAGTTGGAACAAGCCCAGAAAAATCAAGACGATTAAGCAGAGAGCTTCCATACTGGAGATAAACCAGCTGTGTAAAAAATCATGCTTATTGAACAAAAAAGCATTGCACCATCGAAATAACTGCTTTAACTAAGAAGTAAAGGAACTGATGCCCCAGGAGAGCACAGAGAGCCACAGAGACAGGAGCTGCATTTCAAACAAGGTCATTGCTGTTGTCCCCACCCTGAGTTAGGTGTCTCTGCTTCACCCTTCCTTATCAAAGTTCTGCTTGATCATCCTTTTGTTTTGTTTTCTTTTTTCTGTACTTCACTTCTTTGAGAAAATATAAACCAAAACCTTACATAAAACAGGAATTGAGCTTTTGACAATGTTAGCCATTGAAACAACCTAACAAAAAGTTTTCTATTATTTCTTATCTCTGTGCTACCCGGTACAGTAGCCAATAGCCACAGATGACTATTAAAATTAAAATTAATTCAAATAAAACAGAATTTACAATTTGGCTGGTCAGTTGTACTAGCCACATTTCAGTTACTCAATAGCCACATGTGGCTAGTGGCTACTGAACTGGCCAGCACAAATGTAGAACATTGTCATCATCATAGTTCTCTAGGCCATGGAAAAATTACTGAACTCAATTTCCAGTGTGCACATTTATTTGCATATCTAGGAGCTTTCTGACCCTGTGTTGAGATGCCTAGCCAGCTTCCTGATTGACCTCCTGATATTTCTGCAAATGTGGACTAAGAGGCCAGGATTCCTCAGGGCCCGGGTGACTCAGGTTATTCAGAAATTATATTTGGACTAGCAGTCCTCTGCTTGATTTGGGATGCAAAAGGGGACTTCTCTTCCTAATCACTAAAGTAGCTTTTCAAGGTCCCCCTCTCATCACGGTAAGAGTCTCATTTCTTGGGACTCTTATTTCTTTCCATGACTTACGTTATGTTTTGGAGAGAATGGATGCAGACAGAACAGCTGGCTCTGTGCTGGTTTTCTAGGGGTCAACCCCTTTGTCATTGGCAAGTCTGCCTCTCTACATGATGTACATTGTGTCCCACTACTGGTGATAGGAGCTTAGCAATTGATTGACTGTTAGGTTATTTTCAAAGCTCAATATTCACAATAATCTAAAAGACACCCACATAACAACAAAGACAGGGCTCTCATAACCTGCAAAAGACAAGGTGCAAATTTCTTCTTTCCATCCCAGCAACAAATCAACAACTCAGCCAGCACTTAAGTTGGGGTAAAAATTAATTAAAAGAGAATGTATCAAGGATAGATAAAAGAACAAAAAAGCTATTGCAGCTGTCTTCTCCATGACAGAGGCCTGTGATTTGGATTTTAATGTTTTCATCTACTTTCTGCTTTTGTGTTTCTTTTATTATTTTTTTCACTATCTCTTATTTGTAGATACAAATTTTTCATATTTAAAACTAAAAGGAGAAACATTCTTTTTTCTAATTGCACAAAATACTGAAGGTGAGATCCACTGATTGCAATGCAATGGGACAATATCTCTGGAAGCAATTTTATCCAGACAAATCAATAGCTTTGAAACAATTCACAACCTTGGACCTAATACCTCTACTTCTAGAAAGCTAGCCTATGAAGGTTTCTGCTGAAGGATGTTTATTACAGCATTATTTATAATGCAAAAAAGCCAAAGAGGAGACCTGAAATGTTTCAAAGATGAAAACGATTTGATAAAATCATTTTTTTTTTTTTTGAGACGAGGTCTCGCTCTGTTGCCCAGGCTGGGGTGCAGTGGCACAATCTCGGTTCACCACAACCTCCACCTCCCAGGTTCAAGCACTTCTCCTGCCTCAGCCTCCCAAGTAGCTGGAAATACAGGCACACCCCACCATGCCTGGCTATTTTTTTTGTATTTTAGTAGAGATGCACTTTCACCGTGTTGCCTAGGCTGGTCTCAAACTCCTGAGCTCAGGCAATCCGCCTGCATCAGACTTCCAAAATGCTGGAATTACAGGTGTGAGCCACTGCGCCTGGCAATAAACAACATATTTAAACTCTAAAATGTTATGCAAGCATTCCAAGCATGCTTTGGAAAAACAATCAATCCTACAAAAGATGCTTACGTTATTATATAGACTAAAAGACCAAGATTCTCCAGGACACTTACTTTGTTAAGTGCCTGAAGTACAATACAATGCTGTATATAAAGTGTGACCTCAAGTCAGGCCCCAGTCTTTTCATCTGGAAAATTCTGTTAATTATACTGCCCTTCCCCTTTTTAGATTTTCTGTAGGAGTTAAATAAAATATGCTTTGTCAATTGCTTAACACAATGCTCAACACTGGTAGGGGAGCTATAAATGTCAGCTATTGTCCTATGTGCCAAAAAAAAACAGACAGACAGACACACACACACACACACACACAAAGAAACACATGGAAAGAGAAGAAGTAAAGATTAGGAAGCAGCACATAATGTATGGGTAAGCAATGGGACCACTAGTGATTTTCATATTCTTTTTCATTTTCTTCTTTATACTGCTTACATTTTCAGTGTTATACAATGAGCATGTATTACTTCTGTAATCAGAAGAAGGTGGTATAAACCTCACCTTAATATAATAAAACAAAATTACTGGCCAGTCACAGTGTCTCATGCCTGTAATCCTAGCACTTTGGAAGGCTGAGACTGGTAAATCTCTTGAGCTCAGGAATGTGAGACCAGCCTGAGCTCAGTGAGACAGTGAGACCTCGTCTCTGGAAAAAATACAAAAGTTAGCCAACAACAGTGGTGTATACCTGTAGTCCTAAGTTACCGGGGAAGCTGAGGTGGGAGGGTGGCTTGAGCCCAGGAAGTGGCTGCAGTGAGCTGTGATTGCACCACTGCACTCCAGCCTGGGTGAAAAAGCCAGACCCAGTCTGGTACACAAATAAAAACAAACAAACAAACAAAAAAGTTATTACTTAAATCTCACATGCTGTCTTGGAGCCATCTTAGTGTTGAGGGATTCAAGAGACTGGAGAGACCAATGGGTGAGGCAGGAGGATTTTATTAAAGTGACCACTTGCCCAGTGGATTGGCATCCAAAAGGCTGAGCCCAGAAAAGAGATGGGACCTGGTTTTTAAGCATGCAGCTGTGCAAAACTTACAGGGCACGCTTAGCAAGCTTACAGAAGCAGAACAAAGGCAGTTAATTAAACAGTGACAGGTGTATGACTCAAACATGTCTGGTGACCTCTACTGGGCCACCCAGCAGGCTTTCAGCAAACGGTCACTATTTTAGGCTTGCTCAGGCATGTCTTTTGACTTTCTCAGGTTCACACAGATGGAAAACAGGAACTTAAAAAATACTTATAAACTTAAATAGTTACAAAAATAGTTATGAGAGCAGAGCAAAGAAATATTGGCCTGGGAAAGAATCTCAAAGGGGGAAGCTGATAAGAAGAACCTGTTTTTCTCATCCCTGTTCCTGGAGTCCATTCCTTCTGGGCTCTGCTTGGCCTTGTATATAAAGTTACCTTAATCCTAGCAGGGCTTTGGAGTGAGTCAGCCTGGAACAGGCAGGAACTTAGGTTTTTCTCTTTTTAATTTCTGCTTCAGTAGGCCAGGGTTCTGATTGTCCCTGCTGAGAAAGTAAAGTGTGTTCAGGCTGCTCATGGTTCTGGGTTCCCCCGGGTCACTGAGGAGGGCTGTCCCCTCCATCACAGAGAATATCAGGACACTAGCCTGTTCCTAGTTATACTTACACACTCCTCTCATGTTGTCTATGGAGTGGACGCGCAGGGCCGGTGACATCCTAGTTAGTCCTAAGAGCCAGACTGCCTGAAGCTCACTGTAACAAGTCCTCCTTGGGGAAGAAGGAAGTGTGTCTCTGTAAACCTCCCACCTGGGTAGAAGGGAGGCCACTCTCTCTGCTGCCTCTCCCCAACCTTGGCCTTCTGTGCTCCTAATGAACCTCTTACCCCCTGCCTACAGGCTTGGAATCACAAGACCATGATGACCTCTGGCCACCCCTGAATCCAGAGCTTTCCCTTTACAAAGGGGAAACTGAGACCTGGAGCAGGGCTGATGTTCAGCCAGCGCACAAGGGAATGGCCGAATTGGTGGTAAAATGCTGAAATAGTTCCAGTGTGGATGGAAAGGGGCCGCTGCCCTGAGCATCTCTACCGCCCACCTCATCCCTTCCTCCAGGACCCTGGGTCAGCACCAAGAGCGTCAAAGTGGTCAGGATTGGCCAGAGCCCATGCTAATGGCTCTGCCAGCCCTTCTCCCCACCAGAGAGGGCAGGGGGATTCAGGCCATCTAGAGGTAGCACTCTGACCATGTCTGCAGTAGCCAATCGCTGTGTGCCACGGTCCCTGACTTTGTTGATAAGGGCATCAGCTTACATCCCTCTGGTACTCAGTGATAACCATCTAAAATCTTCTAAAGAAAAATTAAAGAGCTTTCAAATATTACGACTTAACATATGAGGCTGCATAAACATCTCTAGAACAGTTGTTCCAAACTGGTTCTTCTGGTTTCTGCCTCCCCAGAGAGTGGATGACCTGGGCCATCCTCCACCACTGCCCTGTAAGGCCATGGGACATACAGCCCATCAGTTCTCTTCATATGGTCATCCCCTGTTAGATGGGAGAAAATACACCTGCCTCATTTTTGTACCTTCTGTGTGAACATTCCACGACAGCTTCACTAAATGTGTGATGAAGAACTGAATGAATGAATGAATGTGAGAAAAAATGAATAAATGGCTCAGATCCTGAGCTGGAAGGCTGTGTCTGAGGATGGTGGGTAGAGGAGGGTCTGTTTTTCTTGCCTTTAAGTCATTACTTGTCACTTTGGGGCAGGAGCACAGCCTTTGAATGCAGACCAACTAGACTTTAATTCGGCTTTACTAGTTGTGATTGTGTGACCTTGCGCAAGTTATTTAAACCATCTGTGCCTTTTTCTTTATATGTAAAATGGAGATAATAAGATGTCAAAGGACTGTGGTAAGAATTAAATGATTTTAAAAAAATCGCAGTTCGTATTAAGTCCTCAGTAGATTGGGGTTTAGCATCATGAGTGCATGTGTTTCTGGAGCAATGCTCATCTTGGCTGGGTACCTACACAGAGAAAGACTCTGGCTCTTCTCATCCACATGCATTGTTTTATGCCTGGCTCCCATTCCCAGTCCTTGGAAGATCCATATTGCTGAAACAATGAAGGGTGATAGGCACCTCAGGACAACTAAGCTGCTCCCCAAACATCTTCCCCCTCCCAACGCTCCTGTGGGTCTTTAGCATTTAACAGAATCTCTGGACACTCTCAAGGGGTGATCTTCTCATGCAAGGCCAGTGGGGAGAGGCTGCGGGAAAGGTCAGGCACTGTGCACTTCCCTGACAGCTGCAAATGTTTCTGTTTCCAAGCCCACAGGTCGCTACAAATTAAGGCAAGTTATATACATAATAATGTGATTCTTTGGTGCCTCAGTCCACGCTGGCACTTTAGTACTCCTAGATGGTATTGCCATGGTGGTCTGTCAAAGATATGTCTACTTGGAACATGTGAATGTGCCTTATTTGGAAAACAATCTGCAGATGTAATTAAATCCAGCACCTTGAGATGATAGGATGGGCCCTAATCCAATGACAAGTATCCTTATATGAAAAGCAGCAGGTAGGGCACAGTGGCTCACACATATATCCCACTGAGGAGTCAAGGTGAGAGGATCACTTGAACTCCAGGCTTTCAAGACCTGCCTGGCAAACATGGTGAGACCCTGTCTCTCCAAAATGTATATAAATATAATAGCCCAGCCACGATGGCACCCGGCCTGTAGTCCCAGCTACCAGCTACTCAGGAGGCTGAGGTGAGAGGGTAGCTTGAATCTGGGAGGTTGAGGCTTCAGTAAGCTGTGATCATGACCACTGCCGTCCAGCCTGGGTGGGCCCATGGGCCCACCACAACCTGCGCTAAAGAGCTGGCCCTGTCTCTGGCACCAATGCGGCCTCTGAGGTGAGGCTGGAGCCCAATTTCTGCCCTCCTGCAGCTGGGACCAAACACTCTGACTTAGCGTCGTGGAGGCTTCTGGCCCAAGGGTCTGCGCTGCTGTGGCGCTGGGCAGGGTCGGAGTTTGCCACAGCTGCTGCTGCGCGCCTTGTGCAGGTTACCACTGCAGCTGAACATACAGCAGAGGCAGGCAGGGCTGTCCCAGACAGCCGGTGTCGGCTGAGTGGATGGCCCTTTCACCCTAGAGTCAGCTCTTTCTTGTAGGGCGCCTGGATCAGGGTGTGCAGGCGCTGGGCACAGGGCAGCCGCCAGGAAGTGGCTGAGCTGCCGTTCCCCCTCCTGCAGCTGGGGCCGGACCACCTGAATTGGCCGCTGGGCGGCGTCTGGCCCTGGAGCCACCTGGCTGGTGTAAAAGCATGGTCTGGGGTTGCCACCAAGGCTGCTCTGCGCGCCATGTGCAGGTGGCTGCTGCAGCTGAGCCCATGACGGAGGCTGGCAAGGCGTTTCCCAGGAGCCTCAGGGTCATTGAGTGGATCACTTAGGTCCGCTGTTCCTTTGCCTGAGCCCAGAATTCTGGGTCGCGGCACTGGGAACTGTGCAGCCAAGGAGACTGGGCCGAGGGCAAAGTTTCTGCCCTGCTGCAGCTGCGGGGCTGACTGCCTGAATTAGGCGCTGAGGCGCGTTGTCCCGGTGTCAGGGCTCTGGTGCGGCAAAGCGCCGGTTGCTCTGCTGCTGTCGCGCCCTTGTATGGTGGCAGCTGCAGCTGAGCTCTCAGTAGAGGCCGGCAGGGTTGGTCCCAGAAAGCCTGAGGATCGCGGTGTGCACCACCCTCCCAGCTAGGGTGCACTCTTCCTTGGCCCGCGCCCAGAGCTCGGGGTTTCGGGCTGGGCCCAGTGCAGCTGCCCAGAATAGGCTGTGCGGCTGGTTCCCGCCCTGGCAAGGCATCCAGCCATGGAATCTTCACTGCTGTTGGGGGCAGGCAGGTCGGAGGAGGGGGGTGTGGTTTCCACCATTGCTAACGGGCGCAACCTGGCGGTGTAACTGCAGCTGAGCGCTGGGAGAGGCTGGCAGGGCTGGTCCCAGACACCCTGAGGGTCGCTGAGTTCACCACCCTACCACCCTAGGTCTGCTGTTCCTTAGACTGCTCCCAGGACGTGGTGTGCGAGTGCTGGACACTGAGAAGCCTCCAGGATGAGGCTAGTGGCCGATTCCCGCCTTGATGCAGCTGCAGTCTGAATTAGGCCCACCGCAGTATCTGGCCCTGGGATTCGTGCTACTGGTGCTATGGACAGAGATGGGGGCTGCCACAGCTGCTATGGGGCTAAGCAGCCGATTCCCGCCCTCTTGCAGCTATGGGACCGACCACCTGACTTAGGTGCCTTGGAGGCGTCTGGCCCTGGGGTCTTTGCTGCTGGTGTCTGAGGGCAGGGTCAGGGCTGCCACTACTACTGCCGTGCGCCATGCGCAGGTGCCAGCTGCAGCTGAGTCCAAAGCAGATGCTGGCAGGGCTGGTCTGAGGCTGCCCAAGGGTGGGTGGTGCACCACCCTTCCACCCTAGGGTCCTTTTTCCTAGACCAGCGCCCAGATTGTGGGGTCGTGGGCGTTGGACACTGTGCAGCCATGAGGATCTGGTCGGGCGCAGATTCCTGCCCTCCTGCGCTGAGAGGCCAACCTCCTAACACGCGCTGCAGTGACCTCTGGCTCTGCGGTCCGCGCTCCTGCTGGAGCCGGCAGAGACCAGAGCTGCCACCGCTGCTGCTTCCAGGAGTGTGCAGGTGGCAGCTGCCGCTAAGCCTGCGGCGGAGGATGGCAGGGCTTGTTCCAGAAGGCCTGAGGGTCCCCGAGTGCACCGCCTCCCACTAAGGTCCAGTCTTCCTTGCCGCGCCCAGAGAGTGGGATTACGGCGTTGAGCACAGTGCAGGCGCTGGGATGGGGTTGAGTGCAGGTTTCCCCCTTCTGGCTGCTGGGGGCCGACCGCCTGAGTTAGGGCACGCGGCGGCTTTTGGTCATGGGGTCTGCACTGCCGGTGGCCTGCACAGGGTTGGGGGCTGCCACAGCTGCTATAGTTCACCGTGTGCATGTGGCAGCCGCCCCTGAGCCCATCGCTGAGGCTGCAGGGCTGGTCCGGTCCCAGACGGCTTGAGGGTCATTTGCCCGCACCCAGAGCACCGGTGGCGGGCGCTGGGCACTGTGCAGCCTCCAGGAATCCGCTGAAGGGGTTCCAGCTCTCCTGCAGCTGTGGGCCGACTGCCTGACTTTGGCCACTAGGTGGCCTCTGGCTGTAGGGTTTCGGGGCCGCTGGTGTCCGCAGGCAGTGTCCAGGTTTGCCAACGCTGCCCACAGGCCCACCATGGCCTGACTAAATGGTCGCACTGCTCATACATCCACTTTTAAAAATCGGTTGAACATGGAACATAATCATTCATATTTTATCCATTTGCATGTATTCAATAACATCCTTTCCCTGTTCTCGTCTCTGCTTTACAGCCTTTTTCTTTAAAGAATGACTGTTTCCATGTTTTATATCCACAGAACTTCTGTTTTTTCCTGTCGGAGCCCAAGGAGCAAGGGCAGAATGAGAACATGATGTTTCTTACAGACATGAGGCTGCAGCACAGAAATTGCAAGAAATGTCAGTCATAAAGTGTCCAAGTGCATTTTAAATTGATGGTTATTAAAATCCTTCTTTATCTATAGGGGATCTAAAAAATTAAACAACTCATAATTTAAACACAGTTGCCAGGTAGCCTGAGTCAAAAATCAGGAAGGCTCCGTGGTCTGAAGTCTCCTAGTGCTCACCTTGGTGAAGGTCTAGTTGCCTAACGGATTGGTGTAATGAAGTCATTCTAACACAAGCAAAACACACTCCCTTAGTTGTCAAAAAATCAGAAATAGAAAAACAAAGGAGAATAAAATATTGACAGGAGAGAAAAATGAAGAGTTACTTGGAGATTTGAAGAGGTGAAATGGACAAAAAGTAAATTTAGCAATTAGAATTTAAAGTCAGTGGATAATTAAGTCGAATAATTTATTCTTATGTCCATGTATTTTGGTTTTAAAGTTTTGATTAATACTCAACACTAATTTCTAATGAATTAGAATATTTTCACATTGTCTATTTTTACCAGTGAGCTTGTAATAAAAATCCACTAGTAATCTTAGTACACCAAAAAAGCCCATAGAATAAACTGATTTTTAAAGAGTCACATTTTATTCAATGTCGATTTATACATTGTTACTAGCAATAAACTCTTTTATCTTTAATTTTGAGAAGTTTTACAAATACAGAAAAGTAGAATGACTAATAGAGCCAGTAGCCAGGACACAGATTTGGAAAAATAGGTTTAATTGGTTGTTACACTGTGTTATGTCATACATTTCACTTATTTTCATCAAATAAAAATCAGAATTTATAAAATGTTGATTAAAAGGAAAACATTCTGAGTAAAGTTTAGTCCCTGTTTCCTCCTCCAAATCTTTTTGTTCTACACTAACAGGTCAGGATAAGTATGGATGGGGAGGCTGGAAAAGGGGCATACTTCCCCATGCGGTTCCCAGAGCCATCTTCTCCAAGCAGGACTTGGGGAACATCCTTCTCCATCCAGGACCTGAAGGATGTCCTTCTCCACCCAGGATTTGGGCGGTGTCTTATCCACCCAGGACTTGAGGGGGATCCTATTCCATTCAGGAGTAGGGGAAATTCTTCTTCATCTGGACTTGGGGGGCATCCTTCTCCATTTAAGTCTTGTGGGGCATCTTTCTCCATCCAGGATTGGGGTCTGTCCTTCTCCATATAGGACTTGGGGGCATCCTTCTCCATTCAGGACTGGGGGTTGTCCTTCTCCATGTAGAACTAGGGGGCATCCTTCTCCATTCAGGACTTGAAGGACCATCTTTCTCCATCCAGGACCTGGGGACCATCTTTCTCCATCCAGGACTTGGGGGACATCATTTTCATCCAGTAACTAGGGGGCATCCATCTCCATCCAGGACTGAGGGGGGCATCCTTCTCCATCTAGGACTGGGGGGCATCCTCCTCCATCCAGTATTGGGGATCATCCTCCTCCATCCAGGACCTGAGGGGTGTCCTTTTCTGCACTTCCCCGGATGGCAGCCTTTCCTGTGCAGTCATTCAGGAAGTCAGGCTGACACATGTTGTCATCTTGAACTCTGGCATCTCATCTCTATTCTAGGTGAATCCCTTCATGTTTATAGTGATTTACCATTAAATCACTGTGCCGTTTTTTCCTAAAATATATGGGGTGTGTTTTTTGTTCTGACATCTGTTAGTCCTTTGGTCCCTAGCTCCAGTTTTTTTGTAATTTCTTTTGCAACCTAATATGGGTCCCATTTAGTATTACCTATACTAGAAAATGACGTATATTCAGCATTTGTTGTGATTTTAAAATCTTTTATAAACACATAACATCTTTGTCTATTTCCCGTTTAAATTCAGAAGTATGAGTTCCAGCGTCCCTCTCTAGACCTGCTGTTCCTGTTAGTTTCTTTGTATGTCCTGGAGGCGAGGCCAGCGTTGGACTTGACATTGCTTCACCTACTCAGTTCTATGGTCCCTCCATGTGCAGTGTCTATCCTGTTATTATTTCTTCCTTAAATTTTATTTGAACTAAAATTAATTTTGTGGTAGCAGCTTGCTTTCTGTGAATATTTACTTAAAATTTTTATTCCCATTATTTTTCTTTCTTTAATTTGAAAGTGCTGCTTTGTTACTGATAATTTTCTATTTTAATGTATGAGGTTAATCCCTCTATGTTTGGTAGGAAAAAGTGATATATTTGAACTTATTTCTATCATTTGATTTTGGATTTTATATCCCAAAGCTTTATCCTCAATTCTCTTTTCCTTTTTTCAGATTTCTTTTCTTTTCCTTTTTTGGGGGAGGCAGGGGATGGAGTTTTGCTCTTGTTGCCTAGGCTGGAGTGCAACGGGGTGATCTCGGCTCACCACAACCTCTGCCTCTCAGGTTCAAGCGATTCTTCTGCCATAGCCTCCGAGTAGCTGGGATTACAAGTATGTGCTACCACACCTGGCTAATTTTGTATTTTTAGTACAGACAAGTTTCTCCATGTTGGTCAGGCTGGTCTCGAACTCCCGATCTCAGGTGATCCACCCACCTTGGTCTCCCAAAGTGCTGGGATTACAGGCATGAGCCACTGTGCCCAGACTTCCAGATTTATTTTCAATCAGTGTTTCATTTTCCACTTCCTTCCTATGCTGGCTTTTAGGTTTTCCAGACTATTTACCTTCATTTACTGTCAAAAATTCTTCTGGGAACTTATGAGTTGTCAACCAATATTGTAAGCACATTGGATATTGCTGTTTTTCTCCTGGTGCTCTGGTCATAATCTCTCCTATTAATACCTGGTAGTCCTATTGTTGTAGTTATTTTTTTCTATTAATTTCTGAGATATAATAATTAAAATTGTCAAATTGTGGATTTATGCATTTATCTTTTTAATTCAATAACTTTTGCCTCGTGTATTTTGTTATTTTTCTTAGGTGCATACATGCTTATTAGGTTTCCTAAGCAAATTGACTCATTAGCATAAAACATCCTTCTTTATCCCTGTTGATGCTTGTCTTTCTTGTAGTCTGTCTTATCTGCCATTAATACACTGGCTGCAGTTTTTGATGACAAAGATTTGCATGGTGTATATTTGTCTGTCTTTTCAGTTTGAATCTATTTGTATCTTTATCTCATAAGTGTATTCTTTTTAAAAGCTGATATTGAGGTTTCCTTTTTACCTACTTTGACAGTCTCTGTTCTTCCTTCCTGGTCTTCTTCTTGATTATTATAGTTTTCATTTGTTTGTTTGTTTGTTTGTTGTTTTATGGGGTTTTCTTTTTTTGGTATAGTTTTTGTATCTTGTGTTTTTTTTAACTATGACTATTTATTTTTAGTGAGTTCTTTAGAAATTAAAATAAAAATACTTAAAAGTATATTAAATATCATAACACTGTATATAAAATATAAAAATCTTACCTTACCCTCCTCCTTCCTCTCATCTTTTGTGCCATGTTGTCATAGATTTTTCTTCTGCACATGTTGTAATTCCTGGAGGATGTCATTAAAACAGTAATTTCCCCTCCACGTGTTTACTATTTTTGGCACACTTTCATCATTTCTGAGAACTAGAATTTCCAATCGTTATCATTTTTCTTCAACCTGAACAGGTTTCTTTTGCATTTTTTTTGTTTGGGTGTGATGGCAACACATTCTCTCAGACTTTCTTTAATTGAAAATGTACTTTTCTCAACTTCAGTTCTGAGGGCGGCTTCAGCAAGTTCAGAATTATAGGGACACCTTTGACTTTGAACAGCATGAAGTCTCTGCTCAGCAGTGCTCTGGGCACCATCTAACATATTATTATATCTAGTTGTGTCAAATCTGTCATCGGCCATAGAACCTTTTGACAGGTGCTTCCTGTTGGTTCAGTTCTAAGTATTTCATAGTCTACAGAGATATGGAGAAGTAGCAGTGCTAGCAAAAGTACCAGTAAAAGCAGGATAGGCCCTAAAATAATTAAGAAGCCATTGCATGCACACACATGAACATTTGACTTCAGCTAAAATGCTTTCAAGTGTACCATTTTATCTTTACACAAGGTTATAATACAAACTAAAATTTTAAAAATATTTTCACTTTACATATGTGAAAACTGCAGCTCAAAGAATTTAACAGACATGACTGAAATCCCATAACTAGGTAAAGATGGTCAAATCTGGAGCCCACATGTCTCGGTCCCCCACACCCTGTTACAGAGAGTGCAAGGCTTCACCAGGAAGCTCTTTCGGCTCAAGGATTAGCTCTGGGGAAGTGCAGCAGGCAGGCCTGCTTTGCATCCTTTCTCCAGCAGAAATCCTATGTTTGTTTCAAGTTTCTAGTTCTTTTTGTTTTGTTTTGTTTCTTACCAGCATGGCTCTGGGAGTTATTTACACAATTTAATTTTAAAAGAGACAGTCCCCATCACTAAGCTTCCTTGGAAACTTATCATGCAAAAAATAAAAATAATAAATGCTGGTAGATGAGAAACTTCTGCAAAATTATTTTATATATATAATAATGTAACTAAATAAATATGTGTATTACAGTAATAATTTATTACTGTAATTTTCTTGCCAGATTTGAAGGCAATTTTTTAAAACTCTCCACATGTGGTTTACTGTGGACCAAACACTGGCAGCTTCAGGCTTACAATCTGCTGACAAACCCTTCTTACTTAGTTCCTTCACTTGAAGAATGTGAGCATGCACTGCTTATGTGCCTGGCAAGCATGCAAAACCACTCAGGAGAAGGACAGTGGCCACTCAGGTCATCAGGTGAACTTGTGACGGGGCCATCAAGAGTCTGCACTTGAGCTCCAGAGAATGAAATTCCCACTATCAACCTATTTTCCATTTCCACCCAATGCCCTGCCCCTGCTCCAAATCAAGGTCTCTGCCTCTTAGAAATGCTTGATTTTCAGTATTGCTAAACAGGGGTCAAAGAACAAACTGAACAAAGGAACAAATAAAGCCTTTAACACAGTGAGCAAAGACACAGCACCCACCCCTTCCCCGGGCCCTGCAACAGCTCCAGAGCTGCACAGCTGCTCCCAGAGCCTGAGCACGGACCTGAGCTCTGGTGCATGGATCTCAACAATGCCATTTCTTCCCTCTGTGTCAAAAAAGCATCTAGAAATTGGATTCATTTACTTGGGACATAAAATAATGTATACCTATAGTTTTGTCCCAGAACTGTTTAAACTGGCATGCTGCCTGCCACAATACAGTTCTCCCCCTGAATCAGGAGCTCAGATGGGGGAAGCTGGCAGGGCTGGAGGCCTGGGGGTCACAGGTGCTTGGAGGGGAGAGAAAAGCACCACAGAGAGCCAGGCAGGCCCTGCCTACAAGTCACATTTTTAGGGGTCTAGTGGTCTGTGCAGGCTGGGAGATGATCTCTAAAGGGAAGGCAATATTGCCCCACATCTCCCACACCAAAACAGAAAGTACAGGTGGTCAGTCCCAGGGCTCACCTACCCTTTGCCGGGGTCATGAGCTAGGCCCAGTCTGCACCCTCCACACAACCATCAAGGGGACTGCCTGCCAGCCTGGGACAACTGCACCGGGCCCTGATGCCCTGGAAGAACAGGGTTGCATTTAACGGAAACAGCTAAACCTGCAGGGATGAGCTTGCCTTTCCCCAGGGCCATGGGATGGTTTATAGAAAGTTCTACCCATCAGGACGAGACCTCACATGGCACCATCAGAGGAATTGATACCATGCCACAGAGGGAGGAAGAGGGCACATGCCATAGGTCTGCTGGTCACAGCACACACACACGCTCCTGAGAACTTCAGAACCAGCAGTGTGGCTCAGGTGCCAGGTCAGGATGTGGGAGGACACAGCGTCTGGGTGAATCTGTCACCTTTGCTAGCTGCCTTGTCCCACCAGGTAGAAGATGTGGCAATGGGAGCACAGCGGCAGGAAGCCCAGTGTCCCCCAACCTTCCACCTCACACCCAGGACCTCTGAGGTGCATCTATATCCTGCACATCTAGGCTCTGAAAAGCAGGAGGTCCTGGTTTCCACAGCTGTGGAGCTTCTAGACAGGACAGAGCCAGGTTCTCTGAAAAAACAAGCTCTGGGTGCTGCTTTGTCCTCAGGCTGCTCCTCCATGGGACCTGTGGGCAGAAAAAATGTGTACCACCTGGACCATGGTGTCAGCAGAAGCAGGGCTGTGCTGCCTGGGGAAGGAGGGGCTCTACGCAAGCGCCTCTCAGTACACAGCATTTGATGGTATGTGGACAAGTGCGGGAGCCCTAGACCAAGGACTCTGTGGTGACCAAGACTCAGGACCCCTTGGGGTGAGGGCCTGGGTTACACCACCAGGGGGTCACCCAGACCCTCAGCAGAAGGTGGAGGGGGTGGTGATCATTAGCTTTGCGACCCTGAAATAGACGGCAGCCACAGGACATAGGGTTCATTGAACTCACCTTGTGTAACTATTGCCCAGGAAAAGGCCCAGAATTTAAAAAAGACGAGGCCCCTGGCAGTGCAGTGTTGGATGGGGCCCACCCCCTGGGGCACACCTGAACCTCCCCCAGGGCCTTGGCTGTGAGCTTTGATTATAGACACACGTATGCCATGGCCCCTTCAGACTGCTCCCTTCACCTCTGAAAAACCAGACAGGATGCTTCTGTTCCTGGAAATGTGAATGCCCTTCATGTGTTTTTTACTTTGACTATAAACTCAACTGCAACCAAAATATAGACTCCCACACAATAATAATGGGCGTCTTTAACACCCCACTGTGAACATTAGGCAGAATCAATGAGTCAGAAAGTTAACAAGGATATCCAGGAATTGAACTCAGCTCTGCACCAAGCAGACCTAACAGACATCTACAGAACTATCCACCAAAATGAACAGAATATACATTCTTCTTAGCACCACACAGCACTTATTCCAAAATTGACCACATAGTTGGAAGTAAAGCTCTCCTCAGCAAATGTAAAAGAACAGAAATTATAACAAACTGTCTCTCAGACCACAGTGCAATCAAACTAGAACTCAGGATTAAGAAACTCACTCAAAACCGCTCAATTACATGGAAACTGAACAACCTGCTCCTGAGTGACTACTGGGTACATAACGAAATGAAGGCAGAAATAAAGATGTTCTTTGAAACCAATGAGAACAAAGACACAACATACCATAATCTCTGGGACACATTTAAAGCAGTGTATAGAGGGAATTAATAGCACTAAATGCCCACAAGAGAAAGCAGGAAAGATCCAAAATTGATACCCTAACATCACAATTAAAAGAACTAGAAAAGCAAAGCAAACACATTCAAAAGCAAGCAGAAGACAAGAAATAAGTAAGATCAGAGCACAACTGAAGGAAATAGAGACACAAAAAACCCTTAAAAAAAATCAATGAATCCAGGAGCTGGTTTTTTGAAAAGGTCAACAAAATTGATAGACCGCTAGCAAGACTAATAAAGAAGAAAAGAGAGAAGAATCAAATAGATGCAATAAAAAATGATAAAGGGTATATCACCACTGATCCCACAGAAATACCAACTACCATCAGAGAATACTATAAACACCTCTACGCAAATAAACTAGAAAATCTAGAAGAAATGGATAAATTCCTTGACACATACACCCTCCCAAAGACTAAACCAGGAAGAAGTTCAATCTCTGAATAGACCAATATCAGGCTCTGAAATTGAGGCAATAATTAATAGCCTCTCTCTGGGAATGGGCAGGCCTGGGTCCAGTCCACAGGGCCCCTCGCGGGCCCTGACGCAGGATGGAGTTGAGGCGGGGGCAGCGCGGGACCCCAGGGCCCCTGCCTGCCTCCTAGGGAGCCCCGTTACCCAGGCAGCCCTGGTGAGGCTGTGGGTGTCTGGGCCATAGCGAGGCCCCCGGGCTCCCACAGGACAGATGCGGACAGTGAGGCTGGGGAGGCCCTGCTGCCCTCCGGACTGTCCCTCCAGCCTCCAGCTTTCTGTGGTTCTTTGGACCCCCTCTGCAGAGGAGCGGGGGAGCCCACCCTGGATCCTGGGACGCCGAGCTTCAGGGACCCCAGAGCTCTAGCGAGGCTGCTTCCTTTGCGGATGGTGAAGCTGAGGTCCAGAGGAGGGCAGGGGCAGGTCCCGGGAGCTCCCTAGGCAAAGGGAGCTGATCTCGGGGAGGGGGTCACAGGGATCGCTCCTGCGACTTCTAGGGCCCGAAAGCTGGGGAGGACGAGAGACCAGGGGCCTTTCGTCGTCCCCTGGGGCTGGGCAGAGGCTCAGTCTGTGCCGCAACCCAAAGCTGCTTCTGGCAAGTCAGAGCTGCGGTCCCTTTAAGAGGGGGTGGAGCTTCAACCTGGCACGAGGGACGCTGCCGGCGTGCGGGTCCCTACGGAAGCTGAGGCTGCACTTCCTGCGAGGCCCCTGAAGCAGCAGCGTTGTGGTCAGAGCGAGCTTCGGAGAAGCGGTGGTGGGTACTGTGATGGTGGAGTAGGAGGCAGGTCTCCGCGGTAAGTGGCGGGGGCGTGGACCCCACCGGGAAACCCCCCCAGCTCCTTCCCTGCGTCTCCCTGTTTTCGTGCCCTCACTTCTTCGTGGGCATCTGGGCCCGAGTCCTCCGCGTGGGGGCGGTTGTTGGGTCCTGGCTACTGCAGCGTCCGCACCCCGGCCGGGAAGGCTATGCCAGTGTCCGACCCACGTCCAGCGTATAGGAGCGCCCTAGCCCAGAGCTGGCGGTGAAACGCGGGACCTGGGTCCCTCCGAGCCCCAGGGGCCTCTGAGCTGGAGTCTAGGATTATTTTTGATGCCTCAGCACCTTTAAAAAGAGACCTCGCTAGAGCAAGGGACATCTGTAGTTTCAGTTCTTTGAGGAGTCTCCAGCTATTTAGCTGTTTTCCATGGTGTGTATCCTATT
>NW_022096270.1:0-4600 GCF_006542625.1 Nomascus leucogenys
TTGTCCATATCACTATCCGCATTTTGGTCAAAGCCATTCAACAAGTTTCTAGGAAGTTCCAAACTTTCCTATATCTTCCTGTCTTCTGAGTTCTCCAAGTCTCTAGGAAATTCCAAACTTTCCGATGTTTTCCTATCTTCTTGAGCCCTCCAAACTGTTCCAACCTCTGCCTGTTACCCAATTCCAAAGTTGCTTCCATAATTTCCAGTATCTTTATAGCAGCGACCCACTTTCAGTACCAATTTACTGCGTTAGTCAATTTTCACACTGCTATAAGGACATACCCCAGACTGGGTAATTTATAAAGGAAAGAGGTTTAATTGGCTCATAGTTCTTCAGGGCTGGGGAGACCTCAGGAATTTTACAATCATGGCAGAAGGGGAAGCAAGCATGTCCTTCTTCACATGGCAGCAGCGAGGAGATGTGCAGAGCGAAGTTATGGGGGAACCCCTTATAAAACCATGAGATCTCATGAGAACTCACTATCATGAGAACAGCATGGAGGTAACCAATCCCATGGTTCAATTACCTCCCACTGGGTCCCTCCTACAATATGTGGGGATTATGGGAACTACAGTTCAAGATGAGATTTGGGTGGCAACACAGCCAAATCATATCAGTGTGTGTGTTGCTTTAAAAAGGGATGCTGATGAGTCAAACTTATTAGAAATATTTTGATTAATTTTTCTACCCATTTTCTTTAAAAGGAAAATATATTTTCAAACAGCTTTTCATGACATTTAAGAATAGTTTTAAAACATGTCCATATATTTATTCTGTTCAATCAACTATGGTTTTCTGTTTCTTGTCTTATAATTTCTAAATAATCATGTGACAAGAAATCTGTCCTAACCACTTTGATAAGCCAGATATTGTTTTTAAATGAAAGAATAAAACTAGGAGTGGAAAAAAGAACTGTTAGTGAAGCCATCATTAACTTGGATTTTGCTGTGTAGTCTTATTAGATGTCACTTTTGTTTCCTTTATTTTCTCTTGAGATATAAAAAAGAGACTTAAAGTTTTGAGATTCCTTATCTTGTAGGCATTTGATTAGAATTTTTTATGCTTTCTAAAGAGAAAGGGATGAATTGAGTCTTCAATTGTCTTAAATTCTAATATTATCTTAGAGCACCAGATCATATCATGTATACTTGATTTTTAAAAGACACACAGCAAAATACAGCTGACAACCTAAGAAATACAGGTTATTTCTTATCTAAATGCTTAGAATGAGAAGTGTTTCAAATTTTGGCTTTGGGAATACTTGCATATACATAATGAGATATCATGAGGACAGAACTCAAGTCTACACACATTTTTTTTTATATTTTACATGTGCTTTATACACATAATCTGAAGGTAATTTTATAAAATATTTTAATATTTTTGTGCATGAAACAAAGTGTGTGTACACTGAACCATCAGAAAGTGATGAGGTCCCTTTCTCAGTCACTCATGAAGATAACCTGTGGTTCCTTGGCAATCACCACCATTCTTGACTAAATTTATAAGCTACTGATAAGCAATCATTCTCTTACACTTATTCACACATAAGTAACAGTGAAAAATAGGACATACCATTAATACAGTGAAAAAATAATGTGTTCAGAGTAACTAAGAAGCAGAGTAGCATCACCAGAACACCTGTCTCAGCTATTACACAACAGCAACCATAAACAATGGCACCCTTTCAGTCTCTACCTACAATGCTGTGTTTTGATTAAAAGGTTACTTTAAATTGCATTTTATTTATTTATTTTTTGTAGGTAAGAAGAAATGTCAGAAGAAGTTGAGGGACCAGAAACCGGGTCCTTTACAGTTGAGGAGACATTCTGCTGGATAGAGTTTTAAATGTTTCCTCCAGTTATCTGCCTTATTATGCAGGATTTTTGTCTCAGGAGTCTCCCTTTGATTTTATAAACTGACACAACTTCCTGTTTTGTTATGAATGCACACTGCTCCAGTCCTTCAATAAACCCATCGCACATTTTCACCATGTTGTCTAGAGGTACTTTTTCTGCAGTATTAACAATGTCATCTTCATTGCCTCTAGTGTCATAATCACCTTGATTCAAGACCATTTCAGCTACCTCACAGTCAATGAATGAACAACTGGAGCTTTATTCTTGATGTTAAAAACTTTATTATACCCTTCTTCCAGCTTACTAACACTTTGAAGGTAAGTTTTTTGCATATGTAAGTATGTCTGACGTCATTTTTTTCTCATTCGATATACGGAATCCTTCAAATTCACTACCTTATTCATCATCATCACTAAACATAGTTGTAGGCCAAAGGTTGTGCTGGGGATGCACAACTGTATCTTTAGAACCTGTGTTCCAAGTGTTCACAACAGCATATATGGTATCCTTTGTGGTAAACTCCTTTTGGAAAACTTTTCCACACCTAGGCCTCTCTTCACTGCTGCTAGCATGCTGTCAAGAAAGTGTTGCTATATTTACTTTTCACTGATCTGAGGGTACCCTTGTCATATGGCTGAATTAATAAAGTACCATTTGGGGGAAGCACGTGACGTTAACATTATTCTTGATAGAATGTTCACTGGAAGATTAACAGTTGTCAAGAAAGAACAAAATTTTGTAGTCACCATCCAATCTAGCTTCCTTGCAGTATGTATGAGCCACTGGTAAAACATGTTTGAGAAACCAATCAGAAAAGATATCCCTGGTGATCCACACCTTTTTGTTAGCATAATAATGGACTCCTGGAAAACTGAGTACACAAGCTTTTGTCTATCATGGCAAGTTACACTTATGCAATGCCTGCTGCATTGGCACATCCCAACACAGTTACTCTGTTATTGGCATCCTTCATTACTGTAGGCTGTCTCATCAGCGGTAGTCAGTGTCTTCCTGGGGCAGTAACACCAAAACAGTGATATTTCATCAGCATTATAGACTTGACCTGGAGTCAAAATTTCATCAGCAATGACCCTGGCAAATTTGTCAATAAATTTCTCCTCTATTTCAAGATCAGTAGATGCTTTGTCACCACAATTCTTTAAAAATTTAATGCTATGTGTTTTTAAAAAACTTCTACAGCCAGCCTATTGAACATTCACAGTTCCCTTTATCAGTTCATCATGACAGATCTTTGCTTGTTTCATGATCAGCATATCATTAAGTGTCATGTGTTCACTGTGACGCTGATGGATCTACACTTTCAATACATGACTGAGATCCGTATTTTTAGCTGTATGTAGTGTTTTCCTTTAATGGCTGTTTGTCACTTTCAGGGTAGAACTTCAACAGTTTATCTTCAGGTCATATATGGTGGTCATTCCACCACCACACTCTTCTGTGAGATGTTTCATACTCACACTACTGTTGGGTTTCTCCAGCAGCTTGACTTTCTGTGCTACAGATAAACATAAACGCTTCCTCTTTTTCTTATCACTGTTACCCATGGGGTATCTGTGGGCCTTTTTGACATTTTCAACAATATCTTTACACCACAGAACAAAGAATATGCAAACAAAATGAACAAAAATCCACAGAGAGAAATGCTCATAGGTCTTTGCCCCATGTGGGTCATCATGGTGATATAATTTCAGTATTTTCCCCTCCAACTCTCAAGTTGAAATGTGATTCCCAATATTGGAGGTGGGGGTCTGGTAGGAGGTGATTGAATCATGGGGACAAATCCCTTATGAACGGTTTAGCACTATCCGCTTGGTGATGAGAGTTCTTGCTCAGTTAGTTCACATAAGACCTGGTTGTTTAAAGGTCGGGAATCTCCCACTTCTCTCTCTCTTGCTCCCTCTCTCACCATGTGATGTGTCTGTTCCCACTTCATCTGTTACCATGAGTAAAATCTTCCTAAGGCCTCACCAGAAGCTGAGCAGATGCTGGCGCCACTCTTGTACAGCCTGCAGACTATGAGCCAATTAAACCTCTTCTTTATAAATTACCCAGTCTCAGGTATTTTATAGTGATTCAGGAACAGAGTAACACAGTGGGAAACTTGCCATTGGCCAATATGGCCTGCACACATGCCATTTTATTTCCCTTTGAGAGCATGCTTAGATGGGGGAATCTGGGCCTGTGCAAAAAAAAGATATATCATCATTGAAGGGGCTGGGAGAGTCTTTTTTATCTTGGGGACACTGAATAACTACATTGTGTGCCTGTGCTTAGACTGTGACCTGTCACAGAAGGTCAGGCATGGAACTTTACACTTGTGGCATCAGGTCAGCATTCAGATAATTTCAGATTTGGGGGCATTTGATATTGGATTTTGGATTAGAGATGCTTAACCTGTGTAAAAAAGAAACCACTATCTCTCTCTCCCTCATTGCTTAGTTAGAAAGTAAATAAGCAGATGGATTTTTTTTTTTTTGAGGCAGAGTCTCACTCTGCTATGTAGGCTGGAGGGCAGTAGTGTGATCTCGGCTCACTGAAGCCTTTACCTCCCAGGATCAAGCAATCCTTCCACCTCAGCCTCCCAAGTAGCTGGGACTATAGGCATGCACCACGGTGCCCAGATAAGCAAATGAATTCTATATTAATTCTTGCCGATTGCAAAATCAACTACTTTTTCTTCCAAATTTGTGATGTTTAGCATATTTTCTGCATACATT
>NW_022096271.1:0-26751 GCF_006542625.1 Nomascus leucogenys
TGAAACACACTTTCTGTAGGAAATGCAAGTGGAACTTCGGAGCGCTAAGCTGCCTATAGCGGAAAAAGTAATACCTTTGAATACAAACTACACAGAAGCATTCTGTGAAACTTCTTTCTGTTCTTTGCATTCATCTAACAGAGTTGAAACTTACTTTTGATTGAGCACTTCTGAACACCCTTTCTATAGAAAATGCAATTGGACATTCAGGGAGCTAAGAGGCCTATAGTGGAAAAAGGAATATTTTCAATAAAAACTGCACAGAAGCAATCTGCGAAACTTCTTACTGTTCTGTGCATTCAACTAACATAGTTGAACGGTAGTTTTTATTGAGCAGTTCTGAACACTCTTTCTGTAGAAAATGCAAGTGGACATTCAGGGCGCTGAGAGGCCTATAGTGGGAAAAGGAATATCTTCAAATAAAAACCACACAGAAGCAATCTGTGAAACTTCTTACTGTTCTGTGCATTCAACTAACAGAGTTGAACCTTAGTTATTATTGAGCAGTTCTGAAACACTCTTTCTGTAGAAAATGCAAGTGAACATTCAGGGCGCTAAGAGGCTATAGCGGAAAAATGAATATGTTCAAATAAAAACTACACAGAAGCAATCTGTGAAACTTTTACTGTTCTGTGCATTCAACTAACAGGTTGAACCTTAGTTTATATTGAGCAGTTATGAAACACTCTTTCTGCAGAAATGCAAGTGAACATTCAGGGCGCTAAAGGCCTATAGTTGAAAAAGGTATATGTTCAAATAAAAACTACAAAGAACTATCTGTGAAACTTCTTACAGTTCTGTGCATTCAACTAACAGAGTTCAACCTTACTTTTGATTGAGCAGTTCTGAAACACCCTTTCTGTAGAAAATGCAAGTGGACATTCAGGGCGCTAGAGGCCTATTGTGGAAAAAGGAATACCTTCAAATAAAAACTACACAGAAGCAATCTGTGAAACTTCTTACGGTTCTGTTCTTTAAACTAACACAGTTGAACCTTAATTTTGATTGAACAGTTCTGAAACACTCTTTCAGAAGTAAATGCAAGTGGACATTCATGGTGCTAAGAGGCCTATAGTGGAAAAGGGAATATCTTCAAACAAAAACTACAAAGAAGCAATCTGTGAAACTTGTTTCTGTTCTGTGCATTCAACTAACAGAGTTGAATCTTACTTTTGATTGAGCAGTTCTGAAACACTCTTTCTGTAGAAAATGCAATTGGACATTCAGGGCGCAAAGAGGCCTATAGTGGAAAAGAATATTTTAAATAAAACTGCACAGAAGAAATCTGTGAAACTTCTTACTGTTCTGTGCATTCAACTAACAGAGTTGAACCTCAGTTTTGATTGAGCAGTTCTGAAACACTCTTTCTGTAGAAAATACAAGTGGACATTCAGGGCGCTAAGAGGACTATAGTGGAAAAAGGAAAAAGTTCACATAAAAACTACACAGAAGCTATTGTGAAACTTCTCTCTGTTCTGTGCATTCAACTAACGGAGTTGAACCTTACATTTGATTGAGAAGTTCTGAAACACTCTTTCTGTAGGAAATGCAAGTGGACCTTCGGAGCGCTAAGCGGCCTATAGCGGAAAAAGTAATACCTTCGAATACAAACTTCACAGAAGCATTCTGTGAAACTTCTTTCTGTTCTTTGCATTCATCTAACAGAGTTGAAACTTACATTTGATTGAGCACTTCTGAATCACCCTTCCTATAGAAAATACAATTGGACATTCAGGGAGCTAAGAGGCCTTAGTGGAAAAAGGAATATTTTCCAATAAAAACTGCACAGAAGCAATCTGCGAAACTTCTTACTGTTCTGTGCATTCAACTAACATAGTTGAACGGTAGTTTTTATTGAGCAGTTCTGAAACACTCTTTCTGTAGAAAATGCAAGTGGACATTCAGGGCGCTGAGAGGCCTATAGTGGGAAAAGGAATATCTTCAAATAAAAACCACACAGAAGCAATCTGTGAAACTTCTTACTGTTCTGTGCATTCAACTAACAGAGTTGAACCTTAGTTATTATTGAGCAGTTCTGAAACACTCTTTCTGTAGAAAATGCAAGTGAAATTCAGGGCTCTAAGAGGCCTATAGCGGAAAAATGAATATGTTCAAATAAAACTACACAGAAGCAATCTGTGAAACTTCTTACTGTTCTCTGATTCAACTAACAGTGTTGAACCTTAGTTTATATTGAGCAGTTATGAAACACTCTTTCTGCAGAAAATGCAAGTGAACATTCAGGGCGCTAAGAGGCCTATAGTTGAAAAAGGTATATGTCAAATAAAAACTACAAAGAAGCTATCTGTGAAACTTCTTACAGTTCTGTGCATTCAACTAACAGATTTCAACCTTACTTTTGATTGAGCAGTTCTGAAACACCCTTTCTGTAGAAAATGCAAGTGGACATTCAGGGCGCTAAGAGGCCTATGGTGGAAAAAGGGATACCTTCAAATAAAAACTACACAGAAGCAATCTGTGAAACTTCTTACGGTTCTGTTCTTTAAACTAACACAGTTGAACCTTAATTTTGATCGAACAGTTCTGAAACACTCTTTCTGTATTAAATGCAAGTGGACATTCAGGGCGCTAAGAGGCCGATAGTGGAAAAGGAATATTTTCAAATAAAAACTGCACAGAAGAAATCTGTGAAAATTCTTACTGTTCTGTGCATTCAACTAACAGAGTTGAACCTTAGTTTTGATTGAGCAGTTCTGAAACACTCTTTCTGTAGAAAATACAAGTGGACATTCAGGGCGCTAAGAGGCCTATAGTGGAAAAAGGAATAAGTTCAAATAAAAACTACACAGAAGATATCTGTGAAAATTCTCTCTCTTCTGTGGATTCAACTAACAGAGTTGAAGCTCAGTTTTGATTGAGCAGTTCTGAAACACTCTTTCTGTAGAAAATGCAAGTGGACATTCATGGCGCAAAGAGGCCCATAGTAGAAAAAGGAATATCTTCAAACAAAAACTACACAGAAGCAATCTGTGAAACTTCTTTCTGTTCTGTGCATTCAACTAACAGAGTTGAACCTTACTTTTGATTGAGCAGTTCTGAAACACTCTTTCTGTAGAAAATGCAAGTGGACCTTCGGAGCGCTAAGAGGCCTATAGCGGAAAAAGTAATAACTTCAAATAAAAACTACACAGAACCATTCTGTGAAATTTCTTTCTGTTCTGTGCATTCAACTAACAGAGTTTAACCTTACTTTTGATTGAGCAGTTATGAAACACTCTTTCTGTATAAAATGCAATTGGACACTCAGGGCGCTAATAGGCCTATAGTGGAAAAGGAATATTTTCAAATAAAAACTGCACAGAAGAAATCTGTGTAAATTCTTACTGTTCTGTGCATTCAACTAACAGAGTTGAACCTCAGTTTTGATTGAGCTGTTCTGAAACACTCTTTCTGTAGAAAATACAAGTGGACATTCAGGGCGCTAAGAGGCCTTTTGTTGAAAAAGTTATATATTCAAATAAAAACTACAAAGAAGCTATCTGTGAAACTTCTTACAGTTCTGTGCGTTCAACTAACAGAGTTCAACCTTACTTTTGATTGAGCAGTTCTGAAACACCCTTTCTGTAGAAAATGCAAGTGGACATTCAGGGCGCTAAGAGGCCTATGGTGGAAAAAGGAATACCTTCAAATAAAAACTACACAGAAGTAATCTGTGAAACTTCTTACGGTGCTGTTCTTTAATCTAACACAGTTGAATCTTAATTTTCATTGAACAGTTCTGAAACACTCTTTCTGTAGTAAATGCAATTGGACATTCAGGGCGCTAAGAGGCCTATAGTGGAAAAGGAATATTTTCAAATAAAAACTGCACAGAAGGAATCTGTGAAACTTTTACTGTTCTGTGCATTCAACTAACAGAGTTGAACCTCAGTTTTCATTGAGCCGTTCTGAAACACTCTTTCTGTAGAAAATACAAGTGGACATTCAGGGCGCTAAGAGGACTATAGTGGAAAAAGGAAAATGTTCACATAAAAACTACACAGAAGCTATCTGTGAAACTTCTCTCTGTTCTGTGCATTCAACTAACGGAGCTGAACCTTACTTTTGATTGAGCAGTTCTGAAACACTCTTTCTGTAGAAAATGCAAGTGGACATTCGGAGCGCTAAGAGGCCTATAGCGAAAAAAGTAATATCTTCCAATAAAAACTACACAGAAGCATTCTGTGAAACTTCATTCTGTTCTGTGCATTCAACTAACAGAGTTTAACCTTCCTTTTGATTGAGCAGTTCTGAAACACTCTTTCTGTAGAAAATGCAATTGGACATTCAGGGCGCTAAGAGACCTCTATTTGAATAGGAATATTTCCAAATAAAAACTGCACAGAAGAAATCTGTGAAACTTCTTACTGTTCTGTGCATTCAACTAACAGACTTGAACCTCAGTTTTGATTGAGCAGTTCTGAAACACTCTTTCTGTAGAAAATACAAGTGGACATTCAGGGCGCTAAGAGGACTATAGTGGAAAAAGGAAAAAGTTCACATAAAAACTACACAGAAGCTATCTGTGAAATTTCTCTCTGTTCTGTGCATCCAACTAACGGAGTTGAACCTTACATTTGATTGAGAAGTTCTGAAACACTCTTTCTGTAGAAAATGCAAGTGGACCTTCGGAGCGCTAAGAGGCCTATAGCGGAAAAAGTAATAACTTCAAATACAAACTACACAGAAGCATTCTGTGAAACTTCTTTCTGTTCTTTGCATTCATGTAACAGAGTTGAAACTTACTTTTGATTGAGCACTTCTGAATCACCCTTTCTATAGAAAATGCAATTGGACATTCAGGGAGCTAAGAGGCCTATAGTGGAAAAAGGAATATTTTCCAATAAAAACTGCACAGAAGCAATCTGCGAAACTTCTTACTGTTCTGTGCATTCAACTAACATTGTTGAACGGTAGTTTTTATTGAGCAGTTCTGAAACACTCTTTCTGTAGAAAATGCAAGTGGACATTCAGGGCGCTGAGAGTCCTATAGTGGGAAAAGGAATATCTTCAAAGAAAAACCACACAGAAGCAATCTGTGAAACTTCTTACTGTTCTGTGCATTCAACTAACAGAGTTGAACCTTAGTTATTATTGAGCAGTTCTGAAACACTCTTTCTGTAGAAAATGCAAGTGAACATTCAGGACGCTAAGAGACCTATAGCGGAAAAATGAATATGTTCAAATAAAAACTACACAGAAGCAATCTGTGAAACTTCTCACTGTTCTCCGCATCCAACTAACAGCGTTGAAACTTAGTTTATATTGAGCAGTTATGAAACACGCTTTCTGCAGAAAATGCAAGTGAACTTTCAGGGCGCTAAGAGGCCTATAGTTGAAAAAGCTATATGTTGAAATAAAAACTACAAAGAAGCTGTCTGTGAAACTTCTTAAATTTCTGTGCATTCAACTAGCAGAGTTCAACCTTACTTTTGATTGAGCAGTTCTGAAACACCCTTTCTGTAGAAAATGCAAGTGGACATTCAGGGCGCTAAGAGGCCTTTGGTGAAAAAAGGAATACCTTCAAATAAAAACTAAACAGAGGCAATCTGTGAAACTTCTTACGGTTCTGTTCTTTTAACTAACACAGTTGAAACTTAATTTTGATTGAACAGTTCTGAAACACTCTCTCTGTAGTAAATGCAAGTGGACATTCATGGCGCTAAGAGGCCTATAGTGGAAAAGGGTATATTTTCAAACAAAAACTACAAAGAAGCAATCTGTGAAACTTCTTTCTGTTCTCTGCATTCAACTAAGAGAGTTGAACCTTAGTTTTTATTGAGCAGTTCTGAAACACTCTTTCTGTAGTAAATACAAGTGGACATTCAGGGCGCTAAGAGGCCTATAGTGGAAAAAGGAATAAGTTCAAATACAAACTACACAGAAGATATCTGTGAAACATCTCTGTTCTGTGCATTCAACTAACAGAGTTGAACCTTAGTTTTGATTGAGCAGTTCTGAAACACTCTTTCGGTAGAAAATGCAAGTGGACATTCATGGCGCTAAGAGGCCCATAGTAGAAAAAGTAATATCTTCAAACAAAAACTACACAGAAGCAATCAGTGAAACTTCTTTCTGTTCTGTGCATTCAACTAACAGAGTTGAACCTTAATTTTGATTGAGAAGTTCTGAAACACTCTTTCTGTAGAAAATGCAAGCGGACTTTCGGAGCGCTATGTGGACTACTGCGGAAATAGGAATATCTTCAAATAAAAACTACACAGAAGCATTCTGTGAAAATTATTTCTCTTCTGTGCATTCAACTAACAGAGTTGAACCATACTTTTGATTGAGCAGTTCTGAAACACTGTTTCTGTAGAAAATCCAAGTGAACATTCAGGACAATAAGAGGACTATAGTGGAAAAAGGAATATGTTCAAATAAAAACTACACAGAAGTAATCTGTGAAACCACTTTCTGTTCCGTGCATTCAACTAACAGAGTAGAATCTTACTTTTGATTGAACAGTTCTGAAACACTCTTTCTGTAGAAAATGCAAGTGGACCTTCGGAGCACTAAGAGGCCTATAGAGGAAAAAGGAATATCTTCAAATGAAAACTACACAGAAGCATTCTGTGAAACTTATTTCTGTTCTGTGCATGCAACTAACAGAATTGAAACATACTTTTGACTGAGTAGTTTTGAAACACGCTTTCTGTAGAAAAGGCAAGTGGACATTAAGGGCGCTAAGAGGCCTATAGTCGAAAATGGAATATCTTCAAATAAAAACTGCACAGAAGCATTCTGTGATACTTCTTTCTGTTCTCTGCATTCAACTAACAGAATTGAACCTTAATTTTGATTGAGCATTTCTAAACACTCTTTCTGTAGAAAAAGCATGTGGACATTCATGGCGCTAAGAGGCCTATAGTGGAAAAAGAAATATCTTCAAACAAAAACTACACAGAATCAATCTGTGAAACTTCTTTCTGTTCTGTGCATTCAACTAACAGAGTTTAACCTTACTTTTGATTGAGCAGTTCTGAAACACTCTTTCTGTAGAAAATACAACTGGACATTCCGGGCGCTATGAGGCCTGTAGTGGAAAAAGGAATATGTTCAAATAAAAACTACACAGAAGCTATCTGTGAAACTTCTTACAGTTCTGTGCATTCAACTAACAGAGTTCAACCTTACATTTGATTGAGCAGGTCTGAAACACCCTTTCTGTAGAAAATGCAAATGGATATTCGGAGCGCTAAGAGGACAACAGCGGAAATAGGAATATCTTCAAATAAAAACCACACAGAAGCATTCTGTGAAAATTCTTTCTGTTCTGTGCATTCAACTAACAGAGTTGAACCTTACTTTTGATTGAGCAGTTCTGAAACACTCTATCTGTAGCAAATACAACTGGACATTCAGGGCGATATGAGGCCTGTAGTGGAAAAAGGAATATGTTCAAATAAAAACTACACAGAAGCTATCTGTGAAACTTCTTACAGTTCTGTGCATTCAACTAACAGAGTTGAACCTTAGTTTTGATTGAGCAGTAATGAAACACTCTTTCTGTAGAAAATGCAAGTAGACGTTCGGAGCGCTAAGAGTCCAATAGTGGAAAACGGAATATCTTCAAATAGAAACTACACAGAAGCATTTTGTGAAACTTCTTTCTGTTCCGTGCATTCAACTAACAGATTTGAAACTTACTTTTGATTGAGCAGTTCTGAAACTCTCTTTCTGTAGAAAATGCAAGTGTACATTCATGGCGCTACGAGCCCTATAGTGGAAAAAGAATATCTTCAAATAAAAACTACACAGAAGCAATCTGTGAAACTGCTTTCTGTTCTGTGCATTCAACTAACAGAGTTGAAACTTAGTTTTGATTGAGCAGATCTTAAACCCTCTTTCTGTAGAAAATGCAAGTGTACATTCATGGCACAAGTAGGCCTATAGTGGAAAAAGGAATATGTTCAAATAAAAAGAACACAGAAGCTATCTGTGAAACTTCTTTCTGTTCTCTGCATTCAACTAACAGACATGAACCTTACTTTTGATTGAGCAGTTCTGAAACACTCTGTCTTTAGAAAATGCTAGTGAATATTCAGGGCACTAAGAGGCCTACAGTGGAAAAAGGATTATGTTCACATAAAAACTACACAGAAGCAATCTGTGAAACTTCTTTCTGTTCTGTGCTTTCAAGTAAGAGAGTAGAACCATACTTTTGATTGAGCAGTTATGAAACACTCTTTTTGTAGAAAATGCAAGTAGACCTTCGGAGCGCTAAGAGGCCTACAGCGCAAAAAGGAATATCTTCAAATAAAAACTACACAAAAGCATTCTGTGAAACTTCTTTCTGTTCAGTGCATTCAACTAACAGATTTGAAACTTACTTTTGATTGAGCAGTTCTGAAACACTCTTTCTGTAGAATATGCAAGTGGACATTCGGGGCGCTAAGAGGCCTATGGTGGAAAAAGGACTATCTTCAAATAAAAACTACCCAGAAGCAATCTGTGAAACTTCTTACTGTTCTGTTCTTTCAACGAACATAGTTGAAACTTAATTTTGATTGAGCAGTTCTGAGACACTATTTCTGTAGAAAATGCAAGTGGACATTCATGGCGCTAAGAGGCCTATAGTGGAAAAAGGAATATCTTCAAATAAAAACTACACAGAAGCAATCTGTGAAACTGCTTTCTGTTCTGTGCATTCAACTAACAGAGTAGAACTTTACTTTTGATTGAGCAGTTATGAAACACTCTTTCTGTAGAAAATGCAAGTGGACCTTCGGAGCGAAAAGAGGCCTATAACACAAAGAGGAATATCTTCAAATAAAAACTACACAGAAGCATTCTGTGAAACTTCTTTCTGTTCTGTGCATTCAACTAACAGATTTGAACCTTACATTTGATTCAGCATCTCTGAAACACTCTTTCTGCAGAAAATGCAAGTGGACATTCAGGGCGCTAAGAGGCCTATAGTTGAAAAAGTAATATGTTCAAATAAAACCTACACAGAAGCTATCTGTGAAACTTCTTTCTGTTCTGTGCATTCAACTAACAGAGTTGAACCTTACTTTTGATTGAGCAGTTCTATAACACCCTATCTGTATAAAATGCAAGTGGACATTCGGAGCGCTAAGAGGCCTGTAGCGGAAATAGGAATATCTTCAAATAAAAACCACACAGAAGCATTTTGTGAAACTTCTTTCTGTTCTGTGCATTCAACTTACAGAGTTGAACCTTACTTTTGATTGAGCAGTTCTGAAACACTCTTTCTGTGGAAAGTGCAAGTGAACATTCAGGGCAATAAAAGGCCTATAGTGGAAAAAGGAATATCTTCAAATAAAAACTACACAGAAGCAATCTGTGAAACTTCTTCCTGTTACGTGCCTTCAACTAACACAGTTGAACATTAATTTTGATTGAGCAGTTCTGAAACACTCTTTCTGTTGAAAAAGCAAGCGGACATTCATGGCGCTACGTGGCCTATAGTGGAAAAAGGAATATCTTCAAACAAATACTACACAGAAGCAATCTGTGACGCTAAGAGGCATATAGTGGAAAAAGAAACATGTTCAAATAAAAACTACACAGAAGATATCTGCGAAACTTCTCTCTGTCCTGTGCATTCAACTAACAGGGTTGAACCTTACTTTTGATAGAGCAGATCTGAAGCACTCTTTCTGTAGAAAATGCAAGTGGACATTCAGGGCTCTAAGGGGCCTATAGTGGAAAAAGGAATATTTTCAAATAAAACCTACACAGTAGCAATCTGTGAAACTTCTTACTGTTCTGTGCATTAAACTAACAGATTTGAACCTTACTTTTGATTGAGCAGTTCTGAAACACTCTTTCTGTAGAAAATGCAAGTGGACATTCAGGGCGCTAAGAGGCCTATGGTGGAAAAAGGACTATCTTCAAACAGAAATAACAAAGAAGCAATCTGCGAAACTTCTTACTGTTCTCTTCTTTCAACTAACACAGTTGAACCTTAATTTTGTTTGAGCAGTTCTGAAACACCCTTTCTGTATAAAATGCAAGTGGACATTCAGGGCGCTAAGAGGCCTATGGTGGAAAAAGGACTATCTTCAAATAAAAACTACACAGAAGCAATCTGTGAAACTTCTTACTGTTCTCTTCTTTCAACTAACACAGTTGAACTTTAATTTTGATTGAGCAGTTCTGAAACACTCTTTCTGTAGAAAATGCAAGTGGACATTCATGGCGCTAAGAGGCCTATAGTGGAAAAAGGAATTTCTTTAAACAAAAACTACACAGAAGCAATGTGTGAAACTTCTTTCTGTTCTCTGCATTCAACTACCAGATTTGAAACTTAGTTTTGATTGCACAGTTCTGAAACACTCTTTCTGTAGAAAATGCAAGTGGACATTCAGGGCGATAAGAGGCCTAGAGTGGAAAAAGGAATATGGTCAAATAAAAACTACACAGAAGATATCTGTGAAACTCCTCTCTGTTCTGTGCATTCAAATAACAGAGTGGAACCTTACTTTTGATTGAGCAGTTCTGAAACACTCTTTCTCTAGAAAATGCAAGTTGACATTTAGGGCGCTAAGAGGCCTATACTGGAAAAAGGAATATTTTCAAATAAAAACTGCACAGAAGCGATCTGTGAAACTTCTTACTGTTTTGTGCATTGAACTAACAGAGTTGAACCTTAGTTTTGATTGAGCATTTCTGACACTCTCTTTCTGTAGAAAATGCAAGTGGAAATTCAGGGCGCTAGGAGGATTACAGCGGAAAAAAGGAATATGTTCAAATAAAATTACACTGAAGCAATCTGTGAAACTTCTTTCTGTTCTGTGCATTCACCTTAGAGAGTTGAACCTTACTTTTGATTGAGCAGTTCTGAAACACTCTTTCTGTAGAAAATGCAAGTGGTTATTCGGAGCACTAAGGGGCCTATAGCGGAAAAAGGACTATGTACAAATAAATACTACACAGAAGCAATCTGTGGAACTTCTTACTGTTCTGTGCTTTCAACTAACAGAGTTGAAACTTAGTTTTCATTGAGCAGTTCTGAAACACTCTTTCTGTAGGAAATGCATGTGTACATTCATGGCACTAGGATTCCTATACTGGAAAAAGCAATATATTCAAATAAAAACTACACAGAAGCTATCTGTGAAATTTCTATCTTTTCTGTGCGTTCAACTAACAGAGTTGAACCTTACTTTTGATTGAGGAGTTCTGAAACACCCTTCCTGTAGAAAATGCAAGTGGACATTCAGAGCGCTAAGAGGCCTATAGCTGAAATAGGAATATCTTCAAATAAAAACTACACAGAAATATTCAGTGAAACTTTTTCTCTTCTGTGCATTCAACTAACAGAGTTGAACCTTACTTTTGATTGAGCAGTTCTGAAACACTCTTTCTGTAGAAAATGCAATTGGACATTCAGGGACCAAAGAGGCCTATAGTGGAAAAGGAATATTTTCAAATAAAACTGCACAGAAGAAATCTGTGAAACTTCTTACTATTCTGTGCATTCAACTAACAGAGTTGAACCTCAGTTTTGACTGAGCAGTTCTGAAACACTCTTTCTGTAGAAAATACAAGTGGACACTCAGGGCGCTAATAGGACTATAGTGGAAAACGGAAGAAGTTTACAAAAAAACTACACAGAAGCTATCAGTGAAACTTCTCTCTGTTCTGTGCATTCAACTAACGGAGTTGAATCTTACTTTTGATTGAGAAGTTCTGAAACACTCTTTCTGTAGAAAATGCAAGTGGACATTCCGAGCGCTAAGAAGCCCATAGCATAAAAAGTAATACCTTCAAATACAAACTACACAGAAGCATCTGTGAAACTTCTTTCTGTTCTTTGCATTCATCTAAAAGAGTTGAACATTACTTTTGATTGCGCACTTCTGAAACACCCTTTCTATAGAAAATGCAATTGGACATTCAGGGAGCTAAGAGGCCTATAGTGGAAAAAGGAATATTTTCAAATAAAAACTGCACAGAAGCAATCTGCGAAACTTCTTACTGTTCTGTGCATTCAACTAACATAGTTGAACGGTAGTTTTTATTGAGCAGTTCTGAAACACTCTTTCTGAAGAAAATGCAAGGGGACATTCAGGGCGCTGAGAGGCCTATAGTGGGATAAGGAATATCTTCAAATAAAAACCACACAGAAGCAATCTGTGAAATTTCTTACTGTTCTGTGCATTCAACTAACAGAGTTGAACCTCAGTTATTATTGAGCAGTTCTGAAACACTCTTTCTGTAGAAAATGCAAGTGAACATTCAGGGCGCTAAGAGTCCTATAGCGGAAAAATGAATATGTTCAAATAAAAACTACACAGAAGCAATCTGTGAAACTTATTACGGTTCTGTTCTTTAAACTAACACAGTTGAACCTTAATTTGAACAGTTCTGAAACACTCTTTGTGTAGAAAATGCAAGTGGACATTCATGGCGCTAAGAGGCGTATAGTGGATAAGGGAATATCTTCAAACAAAAACTACAAAGAAGCAATCTGTGAAACTTCTTTCTCTTCTGTGCATTCAACTAACAGAGTTTAACCTTAGTTTATATTGAGCAGATATGAAACACTCTTTCTGCAGAAAATGCAAGTGAACATTCAGGGCGCTGAGAGGCCTATAGTTGAAAAAGGTATATGTTCAAATAAAAACTACAAAGAAGCTATCTGTGAAACTTCTTACAGCTCTGTGCATTCAACTAACAGAGTTCAACCTTACTTTTGATTGAGCAGTTCTGAAACACCGTTTCTGTAGAAAATGCAAGTGGACATTCAGGGCGCTAAGAGGCCTATTGTGGAAAAAGGAATACCTTCAAATAAAAACTACACAGAAGCAATCTGTGAAACTTCTTATGGTTCTGTTCTTTAAACTAACACAGTTGAACCTTAATTTTGATTGAACAGTTCTGAAACACTCTTTCTGTAGTAAATGCAAGTGGACATTCAGGGCGCTAAGATGCCTATAGTGGAAAAAGTAATAAGTTCAAATAAAAACTACACCGAAGATATCTGTGAAACTTCCCTCTGTTCTCTGCATTCAACTAACAGAGTTGACCCTTAGTTTTGATTGAGCAGTTCTGAAACACTCTTTCTGTAGAAAATGCAAGTGGACATTCATGGCGCTAAGAGGCCCATAGTAGAAAAAGGAATATCTTCAAATAAAAACTACACAGAATCAATCGGCGAAACTTCTTTCTGTTCTGTGCATTCAACTAACAGACTTTAACCTTACTTTTGATTGAGCAGTTCTGAAAAACTCTTTCTGTAGAAAATGCAATTGGATATTCAGGGCGCTAAGAGGCCTATAGTGGAAAAGGAATATTTTCAAATAAAAACTGCACAGAAGAAATCTGTGAAAGTTCTTACTGTTCTGTGCATTCAACTAACAGCGTTGAACCTCAGTTTTGATGGAGCAGTTCTGAAACACTCTTTCTGTAGAAAATACAAGAGGAAATTCAGGGCGATAAGAGGACTGTAGTGGAAAAAGGAAAAAGTTCACGTAAAAACTATACAGAAGCCATATGTGAAACTTCTCTCTGTTCTGTTCATTCAACTAACGGAGTTGAACCTTACTTTTGATTGAGCAGTTCTGAAACACTCTTTCTGTAGAAAATGCAAGTGGACCATCGGAGCGCTAAGAGGCCTATAGCGGAAAAAGTAATACCTTCAAATACAAACTACACAGAAGCATTCTGTGAAACTTCTTTCTGTTCCTTGCATTCATCTAACAGAGTTGAACCTTACCTTTGATTGAGCACTTCAGAAACACCCTTTCTATAGAAAATGCAATGGGACATTCAGGGAGCTAAGAGTCCTATAGTGGACAAAGGAATATTTTCAAATAAAAACTGCACAGAATCAATCTGCGAAACTTCTTACTGTTCTGTGCATTCAACTAACATAGTTGAACTGTAGTTTTTATTGAGCAGTTCTGAAACACTCTTTCTGTAGAGAATGCAAGTGGACATTCAGGGCGCTGAGAGGCCTATAGTGGGAAAAAGAATATCTTCAAATAAAAACCACACAGAAGGAATCTGCGAAACCTCTTACTGTTCTGTGCATTCAACTAACAGTGTTGAACCTTAGTTATTATTGAGCAGTTCGGAAACACTCTTTCTGTATAAAATGCAAGTGAACATTCAGGGCGCTAAGAGGCCTATAGCGGAAAAATGAATATGTTCAAATAAAAACTACACAGAAGCAATCTGTGAAACTTCTTTCTGTTCTGTGCATTCAACTAACAGAGTTGAACCTTAGTTTATATTGAGCAGTTATAAAACACTCTTTCTGCAGAAAATGCAAGTGAACATACAGGGCTCTAAGAGGCCTATAGTTGAAAAAGGTATATGTTCAAAAAAAACTACAAGAAGCTATCTGGGAAACTTCTTACAGTTCTGTGCATTCAACTAACAGAGTTCAACCTTACTTTTGATTGAGCAGTTCTGAAACACGCTTTCTGTAGAAAATGCAAGTGGACATTCAGGGCGCTAAGAGGCCTGTGGTGGAAAAAGGAATACCTTCAAATAAAAACTACACAGAAACAATCGGTGAAAGTTCTTACATTTCTGTTCTTTAAACTAACACAGTTGAGCCTTAATTTTGATTGAACAGTTCTGAAACACTCTTTCTGTAGAAAATGCAAGTGGACATTCAGGGCGCTAAGAGGCCTATAGTGGAAAAAGGAGTAAGTTCAAATAAAAACTACACAGAAGATATCTGTGAAATTTCTCTCTGTTCTGTGAATTCAACTAACAGAGTTGAACCTCAGTTTTGATTGAGCATTTCTGAAACACTCTTTCTGTAAAAAATACAAGTGGACATTCAGGGCGCTAAGAGGACTACAGTGGAAAAAGGAAAAAGTTCACATAATAACTACAGAGAAGCTATCTGTGAAACTTCTCTCTGTTCTGTGCATTCAACTAACGGAGTTGAAACTTAATTTGCTTGAGAAGTTCTGAAACACTCTTTCTGTAGAAAATGCAAGTGGACATTCGGAGCGCTAAGAGGCCTATAGCGGAAAAAGTAAAAGCTTCAAATACAAACTACACAGAAGCATTCTGTGAAACTTCTTTCTGTTCTTTGCATTCATCTAACAGAGTTGAACCTTACTTTTGATTGAGCGCTTCTGAAGCACCCTTTCTATAGAAAATGCAATTGGACATTCAGGGAGCTAAGAGGCCTACAGTGGAAAAAGGAATATTTTCAAATAAAAACTGCACAGAAGCAATCTGCGAAACTTCTTACTGTTCTGTGCATTCAACTAACAGAGTTGAACCTTAGTTTATATTGAGCAGTTATGAAACACTCTTTCTGCAGAAAATGCAAGTGAACATTCAGGGCGCTAAGATGCCTATAGTTGAAAAAGTTATATGTTCAAATAAAAACTACAAGAAGCTATCTGTGAAACTTCTTACAGTTCTGTGCATTCAACTAACAGAGTTCAACCTTACTTTTGATTGAGCAGTTCTGAAACACCCTTTCTGTAGAAAATGCAAGTGGACATTCAGGGCGCTAAGAGGCCTATGGTGGAAAAAGGAATACCTTCAAATAAAAACTACACAGAAGCAATCTGTGAAACTTCTTAGGGTTCTGTTCTTTAAACTAACACAGTTGAACCTTAATTTGATTGAACAGTTCTGAAACACACTTTGTGTAGAAAATGGAAGTGGACATTCATGGCGCTAAGAGGCCTATAGTGGAAAAGGGAATATCTTCAAACAAAAACTACAAAGAAGCAATCTGTGAAACTTCTTTCTGTTCTGTGCATTCATCTAACAGAGTTGAACCTTAGTGTTGATTGAGCAGTTCTGAAACACTCTTTCAGCAGAAAAAACAATTGGACATTCAGGGCGCTACGATGCCTATAGTGGAAAAAGTAATAAGTACAAATAAAAACTACACAGAAGTTATCTGTGAAACTTCTCTCTGTTCTGTGCATTCAACTAACAGAGTTGAACTTTAGTTTTGATTGAGCAGTTCTGAAACAGTCTTTGTGTAGAAAATGCAAGTGGACATTCATGGCGCTAAGAGGCCCTTAGTAGAAAAAGGAATATCTTCAAACAAAAACTACACAGAATCAATCTGCTAAACTTCTTTCTCTTCTGTGCATTCCACTAACAGAGTTGAAACTTACCTTTGATTGAGCAGTTCTGAAACACTCTTTCTGTAGGAAATGCAAGTGGAACTTCGTAGCGCTAAGAGGCCTATAGCGGAAAAAGGAATATCTTCCAATAAAAACTACACAGAAGCATTCTGTGAAACTACTTTCTGTTCTGTGCATTCAACTAACAGAGTTTAACCTTACTTTTGTTTGAGCAGTTCTGAAAAACTCTTTCTGTAGAAAATGCAATTGGACATTCAGGGCGCTAAGAGGCCTATAGTGGAAAAGGAATATTTTCAAATAAAAACTGCACAGAAGAAATCTGTGAAACTTCTTACTGTTCTGTGCATTAAACTAACAGCGTTGAACCTCAGTTTTGATTGAGCAGTTCTGAAACACTCTTTTTGTAGAAAATACAAGTGGAAATTCAGGGCGCTAAGAGGACTATAGTGGAAAAAGGAAAAAGTTCACATAAAAACTACACAGAAGCCATCTGTGAAACTTCTCTCTGTTCTGTGCATTCAACTAACGGAGTTGAACCTAACTTTTGATTGAGAAGTTCTGAAACACTCTTTCTGTAGAAAATGCAAGTGGACCTTCGGAGCGCTAAGAGGCCTTTAGCGGAAAAAGTAATACCTTCAAATACAAACTACACAGAAGCATTCTGCGAAAGTTTTTCTGTTCTTTGCATTCATATCACAGAGTTGAACCTTACTTTTGATTGAGCACTTCTGAAACACCCTTTCTATAGAAAATGCAATGGGACATTCAGGGAGCTAAGAGGCCTATAGTGGACAAAGAAATATTTTCAAATGAAAACTGCAGAGAATCAATCTGCGATACTTCTTACTGTTCTGTGCATTCAACTAACATAGTTGAACGGTAGTTTTTATTGAGCAGTTCTGAAACACTCTTTCTGTAGAGAATGCAAGTGGACATTCAGGGCGCTGAGAGGCCTATAGTGGGAAAAGGAATATCGTCAAATAAAAACCACACAGAAGAAATCTGCGAAACTTCTTTCTGTTCTGTGCATTCAACTAACAGAGTTGAACCTTAGTTATTATTGAGCAGTTCGGAAACACTCTTTCTGTATAAAATGCAAGTGAACATTCAGGGCGCTAAGAGGCCTATAGCGGAAAAATGAATATGTTCAAATAAAAACTACACAGAAGCAATCTGTGAAACTTCTTACTGTTCTGTGCATTCAAATAACAGAGTTGAACCTTAGTTATTATTGAGCAGTTCGGAAACACTCTTTCTGCAGAAAATGCAAGTGAACATTCAGGGCTCTAAGAGGCCTACAGTTGAAAAAGGTATATGTTCAAATAAAAACTACAAGAAGCTATCTGTGAAACCTCTTACAGTTCTGTGCATTCAACTAACAGAGTTCAACCTTACTTTTGATTGAGCAGTTCTGAAACACGCTTTCTGTAGAAAATGCAAGTGGACATTCAGGGCGCTAAGAGGCCTGTGGTGGAAAAAGGAATACCTCCAAATAAAAACTACACAGAAGCAATCTGTTAAAATTCTTACGTTTCTGTTCTTTAAACTAACACAGTTGAGCCTTAGTTTTGATTGAACAGTTCTGAAACCCCCTTTCTGTAGAAAATGCAAGTGGACATTCATGGCGCTAAGAGGCCTATAGTGGAAAAGGGAATATCTTCAAACAAAAACTACAAAGAAGCAATCTGTGAAACTTCTTTCTGTTCTGTGCATTCAACTAACAGAGTTGAACCTTAGTTTTGATTGAGCAGTTCTCAAACACTCTTTCTGTAGAAAATACAAGTGGACATTCAGGGCGCTAAGAGGACTATAGTGGAAAAAGGATAAAGTTCACATAAAAACTACACAGAAGCTATCTGTGAAACTTCTCTCTGTTCTGTGCATTCAACTAACGGAGTTGAACCTTACTTTTGATTGAGAAGTTCTGAAACACTCTTTCTGTAGAAAATGCAAGTGGACATTCGCAGCGCTAAGAGGCCTACAGCGGAAAAAGGAATATCTTCAAATAAAAACTACACAGAAGCATTCTGTGAAACTTCTTTCTGTTCTGTGCATTCAACTAACAGAGTTTAACCTTACTTTTGATTGAGCAGTTCTGAAACTGTCTTTCTGTAGAAAATGCAATTGGACATTTGGGGCGCTAAGAGGCCTATGGAGGAAAAAGGAATACCTTCAAATAAAAACTACACAGAAGCAATCTGTGAAACTTCTTACGGTTCTGTTCTTTAAACTAACACAGTTGAACCTTAACTTTGATTGAACAGTTCTGAAACACTCTTTCTGTAGAAAATGCAAGTGGACATCCATTGCGCTAAGAGGCCTATAGTGGAAAAGGAAATATCTTGAAACAAAAACTACAAAGAAGCAATCCGTGAAACTTCTTTCTGTTCTGTGCATTCAACTAACAGAGTTGAACCTTAGTTTTGTTTGAGCAGTTCTGAAACACTCTTTCTGCAGAAAATACAAGTGGACATTCAGGGCGCTAAGAGGCCTGTAGTGGAAAAAGGAATAAGCTCAAATAAAAACTACACGGAAGATATCTGTGAAACTTCTCTCTGTTCTGTGCATTCAACTAACAGAGTTGAACCTTAGTTTTGATTGAGCAGTTCTGAAAAACTCTTTCTGTAGAAAATGAAAGTGGACATTCATGGAGCTAAGAGGCCCATAGTAGAAAAAGGAATATCTTCAAACAAAAACTACACAGAAGCAATCTGTGAAACTTCTTTCTGTTCTGTGCATTCAACTAACAGATTTGAACCTTACTTTTGATTGAGTAGTTCTGAAACACTCTTTCTCTAGAAAATGCAAGTGGACATTCGGAGTGCTAAGAGGCCTATAGCGGAAAAAGTAATATCTTCAAATAAAAACTACACAGAAGCATTCTGTGAAACTTTTTCTGTTCTGTGCATTCACCTAACAGGGTTTAACCTTACTTTTGATTGAGCAGTTCTGAAACACTCTTTCTGTAGAAAATGCAATTGGACATTCAGGGCGCTAAGAGGCCTATAGTGGAAAAAGAATATTTTGAAATAAAAACTGCACAGAAGAAATCTGTGAAACTTCTTACTGTTCTGTGCATTCAACTAACAGATTTGAACCTCAGTTTTGATTGAGCAGTTCTGAAACACTCTTTCTGTAGAATATGCAATTGGACATTTGGGGCGCTAAGAGGCCTATAGTGGGAAAGGAATATTTTCAAATAAAAACTGCACAGCAGAAATCTGTGAAACTTCTTACTGTTCTGTGCATTCAACTAACAGAGTTGAACCTCAGTTTTGATTGAGGAGTTCTGAAACACTCTTTCTGTAGAAAATACAAGTGGACATTCAGGGCGCTAAGAGGACTATAGTGGAAAAAGGAATAAGTTCACATAAAAACTACACAGAAGCTATCTGTGAAACTTCTCTCTGTTCTGTGCATTCAACTAACGGAGTTGAACCTTACTTTTGATTGAGAAGTACTGAAACACTCTTTCTGTATAAAATGCAAGTGGACCTTCGGAGCGATAAGAGGCCTATAGCGGAAAAAGTAATACCTTCAAATACAAACTACACAGAAGCATTCTGTGAAACTTCTTTCTGTTCTTTGCATTCGTCTAACAGAGTTGAACCGTACATTTGATTGAGCACTTCTGAAACACCCTTTCTATAGAAAATGCAATTGCACATTCAGGGAGCTAAGAGGCCTATAGTGGAAAAAGGAATATTTTCAAATAACAACTGCACAGAAGCAATCTGCGAAACTTGTACTGTTTTGTGCATTCAAATAACATAGTTGAACGGTAGTTTTTATTGAGCAGTTCTGAAACACTCTTTCTGTAAAAAATGCAAGTGGACATTCAGGGCGCTGAGAGACCTGTAGTGGGAAAAGGAATATCTTCAAATAAAAACCACAAAGAAGCAATCTGTGAAACTTCTTACTGTTCTGTGCATTCAACTAACAGTGTTGAACCTTAGTTATTATTGAGCAGATCTGAAGCACTCTTTCTGTAGAAAATGCAAGTGAACATTCAGGGCGCTATGAGGCCTATAGCGGAAAAATGAATATGTTCAAATAAAAACTACACAGAAGCAATCTGTGAAACTTCTTACTGTTCTGTGCATTCAACAATCAGAGTTGAACCTTAGTTTATATTGAGCAGCTAGGAAACACTCTTTCTGCAGAAAATGCAAGTGAACACACAGGGCGCTAAGAGGCCTATAGTTGAAAAAGGTATATGTTCAAATAAAAACTACAAAGAAGCTATATGTGAAACTTCTTACAGTTCTGTGCATTCAACTAACAGAGTTCCACCTTACATTTGATTGAGCAGTTCTGAAACACCCTTTCTGTAGAAAATGCAAGTGGACATTCAGGGCGCTAAGAGGCCTATTTTGGAAAAAGGAATACCTTCAAATAAAAACTACACAGAAGCAATCTGTGAAACTTCTTACGGTTCTGTTCTTTAAACTAACACAGTGGAACCTTAATTTTGATTGAACAGTTCTGAAACACTCTTTCTGTAGAATATGCAAGTGGACATTCATGGCGCTAAGAGGCCTATAGTGGAAAAGGGAATATCTTCAAACGAAAAAAACAAAGAAGCAATCTGTGAAACTTCTTTCTGTTCTGTGCATTCAACTAACAGACTTGAACCTTAGTTTTGATTGAGCAGTTCTGAAACACTCTTTCTCTAGGAAATACAAGTGGACATTCAGGGCGCTAAGATTCCCACAGTAAAAAAAGGAATATCTTCAAACAAAAACTACACAGAAGCAATCTGTGAAACTTCTTTCTGTTCTGTGCATTCAACTAACAGAGTTGAACCTTACTTTTGATTGAGCAGTTCTGAAACACTCTTTCTGTAGAAAATGCAAGTGGACCCTCGCAGCGCTAAGAGGCATACTGCGGAAAAAGTAATATCTTCAAATAAAAACTACACAGAAGCATTCTGTGAAACTTCTTTCTGTTCTGTGCATTCAACTAACAGAATTTAACCTTACTTTTGATTGAGCAATTCTGAAACAGTCTTTCTGTAGAAAATGCAATTGGACATTTGGGGCGCTAAGAGGCCTATAGTGGAAAAGGAATATTTTCAAATAAAAACTGCACAGAAGAAATCTGTGAAACTTCTTACTGTTCTGTGCATTCAACTAACAGAGTTGAACCTCAGTTTTGATTGAGCAGTTCTGAAACATTCTTTCTGTAGAAAATACAAGTGGACATTCAGGCCGCTAAGAGGACTATAGTGGAAAAAGGAAAAGGTTCACATAAAAACTACACAGAAGCTATCTGTGAAACTTCTCTCTGTTCTGTGCATTCAACTAACGGAGTTGAACCTGACTTTTGACTGAGAAGTTCTGAAACACTCTTTCTTTAGAAAATGCAAATGGACCTTCGGAGCGCTAAGAGGCCTATAGCGGAAAAAGTAATACCTTCAAATACAAACTACAGAGAAGCATTCTGTGAAACTTATTTCTGTTCTTTGCATTCATCTAACAGAGTTGAAACTTACTTTTGATTGAGCACTTCTGAAACACCCTTTCCATAGAAAATGCAATTGCACATTCATGGAGCTAAGAGGCCTATATTGGAAAAAGGAATATTTTCAAATAAAAACTGCACAGAAGCAATCTGCGAAACTTCTTACTCTTCTGTGCATTCAACTAACATAGTTGAACGGCAGTTTTTATTGAGCAGTTCTGAAACACTCTTTCTGTAGAAAATGCCAGTGGACATTCAGGGTGCTGAGAGGCCTATAGTGGGAAAAGGAATATCTTCAAATAAAAACCACACAGAAGCAAACTGTGAAACTTCTTACTGTTCTGTGCATTCAACTAACGGAGTTGAACCTTAGTTATTATTGAGCCGTTCTGAAACACTCTTTCTGTAGAAAATGCAAGTGAATATTCAAGGCGCTAAGAGGCCTATAGTGGAAAAATGAATATGTTTACATAAAAACTACACAGAAGCAATCTGTGAAACTTCTTACTGTTCTGTGCATTCAACTAACAGAATTGAACCTTAGTTTATATTGAGCAGTTATGAAACACTCTTTCTGCAGAAAATGAAAGTGAACATACAGTGCGCTAAGAGGCCTATAGTTGAAAAAGATAAATGTTCAAATAAAAACTACAAAGAACCTATCTGTGAAACTTCTTACAGTTCTGTGCATTCAACTAACAGAGTTCAATCTTACTTTTGATTGAGAAGTTCTGAAACACCCTTTCTGTAGAAAATGCATGTGGACATTCAGGGCGCTAAGAGGCCTATGGTGGAAAAAGGAATACCTTCAAAAAAAAACTACACAGAAGCAATCTGTGAAACTTCTTATGGTTCTGTGCATTCAACTAACAGAGTTCAACCTTACTTTTGATTGAGAAGTTCTGAAACACCCTTTCTGTAGAAAATGCAAGTGGACATTCAGGGCGCTAAGAGGCCTATAGCGGAAAAGGGAATATCTTCAACAAAAACTACACAGAAGCAATCTGTGAAACTTCTTTCTGTTCTGTGCATTCAACTAACAGAGTTGAACCTTACTTTTGATTGAGCAGTTCTAAAACACTCTTTCTGTAGAAAATGCAAGTGGACATTCGGAGCGCTAAGAGGCCTATAGCGGAAAAAGTAATATCATCAAATAAAAACTGCACAGAAGAAATCTGTGAAACTTCTTACTGTTCTGTGGATTCAACTAACATAGTTGAAGGGTAGTTTTATTGAGCAATTCTGAAACACTCTTTCTGTAGAAAATGCAAGTGGACATTCATGGCGCTGAGAGGCCTATAGTGGGAAAAGAAATATCTTCAAATAAAAACCACACGGAAGCAATCTGTGAAACTTCTTACTGTTCTGTGCATTCAACTAACAGAGTTGAACCTTAGTTATTATTGAGCAGTTCTGAAACACTATTTCTGTAGAAAATGCAAGTGAACATTCAGGGCGGTAAGAGGCCTATAGCGGAAAAATCAATATGTTCAAATAAAAACTACACAGAAGCAATCTGTGAAACTTCTTACTGTTCTGTGCATTCAACTAACAGAGTTGAACCTTACTTTTGATTGAGCAGTTCTGAAACACTCTTTCTGTAGAAAATGCAAGTGGGCATTCGGAGCACTAAGAGGCCTATAGCGGAAAAAGTAATACCTTCAAATACAAACTACAAAGAAGCATTCTGTGAAACTTCTTTCTGTTCTTTGCATTAGTCTAACAGAGTTGAACCTTACTTTTGATTGAGCACTTCTGAAACACCCTTTCTATAGAAAATGCAATTGGACATTCAGGGAGCTAAGTGGCCTATAGTGGAAAAAGGAATATTTTCATATAAAAACTTCACAGGAGCAATCTGCGAAACTTATTACTGTTCTGTGCATTCAACTAAAATAGTTGAACGGTAGTTTCTATTGAGCAGTTCTGAAACACTCTTTCTGTAGAAAATAGAAGTGGACATTCAGGGTGCTAAGAGGACTATAGTGGAAAAAGGAAAAAGTTCACATAAAAACTACACAGAAGCTATCTGTGAAACTTCTCTCTGTTCTGTGCATTCAACTAACAGAGTTGAACCTTAGTTTATATTGAGCAGTTATGAAACACTCTTTCTGCAGAAAATGCAAGTGAACATTCAGGGCGCAAAGAGGCCTATAGATGAAAAAGGTATATGTTCAAATAAAAACTACAAAGAAGCTATCTGTGAAACTTCTTACAGTTCTGTGCATTCAACTAACAGAGTTCATCCTTACTTTTGATTGAGCAGTTCTGAAACACCCTTTCTGTAGAAAATGCATGTAGACGTTCAGGGCGCTAAGAGGCCTATGGTGGAAAAAGGAATACCTTCAAATAAAAACTACACAGAAGCAATCTGTGAAACTTCTTACGGTTCTGTTCTTTAAACTAACACAGTTGAACCTTAATTTTGATTGAACAGTTCTGAAACACTCTTTCTGTAGAAAATGCAAGTGGACATTCATGGCGCTAAGAGGCCTACAGCGGAAAAGGGAATATCTTCAAACAAAAACTACAAAGAAGCAATCTGTTAAACTTCTTTCTGTTCTGTGCATTCAACAAACAGATTTGAACCTTAGTTTCGATAGAGCAGTTCTGAAACACTCTTTCCGTAGAAAATACACGTGGACATTCAGGGCGCTCAGAGGGCTGTAGTGGAAAAAGGAATAAGTTCAAATAAAAACTACACAGAATATATCTCTGAAACATCTCTCTGTTCTGTGCATTCAACTAACAGAGTTGAACCTTAGTTTTGTTTGAGCAGTTCTGAAACACTCTTTCTGTAGAAAATGCAAGTGGACATTCATGGCGATAAGAGGCCCATAGTAGAAAAAGGAATATCTTCAACAAAAACTACACAGTAGCAATCTGTGAAACTTCTTTCTGTTCTGTGCATTCAACTAACAGTGTTGAACCTTACTTTTGATTGAGCAGTTCTGAAACACTCTTTCTGTAGAAAATGCAAGTGGACCTTCGGAGCGCTAAGAGGCCTACAGCGGAAAAAGTAATAGCTTAAAATAAAAACTACACAGAATCATTCTGTGAAACTTCTTTCTGTTCTGTGCATTCAACGAACAGAGTTGAACCTTAGCGTTGATTGTGCAGTTCTGAAACACTCTTTCTGTAGAAAATGCAAGTGGACATTCAGGGCGCTGAGAGGCCTATAGTGGGAAAAGGAATATCTTCAAATAAAAACCACACAGAAGCAATCTGTGAAACTTCTTACTGTTCTGTGCATTGAACTAACAGAGTTGAACCATAGTTATTATTGAGCAGTTCTGAAACACTCTTTCTGTAGAAAATGCAGGTGAACATTCAGGGCGCTAAGAGGCCTACAGCGGAAAAATGAATATGTTCAAATAAAAACTACACAGAAGCAATCCTGAAACTTCTTATTGTTCTGTGCATTCAACAAACAGAGTTGAACCTTAGTTTATATTGAGCAGTTCTGAAATACTCTTTCTGCACAAAATGCAAGTGAACATTCAGGGCGCTAAGAGGCCTATAGTTGAACAAGGTATATGTTCAAATAAAAACTACAAAGAAGCTATCTGTGAAACTTCTTACAGTTCTGTGCATTCAACTAACAGAGTTCAACCTTACTTTTGATTGAGCAGTTCTGAAACACTCTTTCTGTAGAAAATGCAAGTGGAATTTCATGGCGCTGAGAGGCCCATAGTAGAAAAAGGAATATCTTCAAACAAAAACTACACAGAAGCAATCTGTGAAACTTCTTTCTGTTCTGTGCATTCAACTAACAGAGTTGAACCTTACATTTTATTGAGCAGTTCTGAAACACTCTTTCTGTAGAAAATGCAAGTGGACATTCATGGCGCAAAGAGGCCCATAGTAGAAAAAGGAATATCTTCAAACAAAAACTACACAGAAGCAATCTGTGAAACTTCTTTCTGTTCTGTGCATTCAACTAACAGAGTTGAACCTTACTTTTGATTGAGCAGTTCTGAAACACTCTTTCTGTAGAAAATGCAAGTGGACATTCGGAGCGCTAAGAGGCCTATAGCGAAAAAAGTAATATCTTCCAATAAAAACTACACAGAAGCATTCTGTGAAACTTCTTTCTGTTCTGTGCATTCAACTAACAGAGTTTAACCTTCCTTTTGATTGAGCAGTTCTGAAACACTCTTTCTGTAGAAAATGCAATTGGACATTCAGGGTGCTAAGAGACCTCTAGTTGAATAGGAATATTTTCAAATAAACACTGCACAGAAGACATCTGTGAAACTTCTTACTGTTCTGTGCATTCAACTAACAGACTTGAACCTCAGTTTTGATTGAGAAGTTCTGAAACACTCTTTCTGTAGAAAATGCAATTGGACCTTCGGAGCGCTAAGAGGCCTATAGCGGAAAAAGTAATACCTTCAAATACAAGCTACACAGAAGCATTCTGTGAAACTTCTTTCTGTTCTTTGCATTCGTCTAACAGAGTTGAACCTTACTTTTGATTGAGCACTTCTGAAACACCCTTTCTATAGAAAATGCAATTGGACTCCAGCCTCAGTGACAGAGCGAGACTCCAGCTCAGAGAAAAAAATAAATAAATAAATTTCCAATATTTCCTAGAATATCCAATTGAATTCTATACATCACATAAAAATAAAAGCCGTCTTACTGTGTTAGTTTCTTACTGCTGTTACAATAAATTAACATAAACTCAGAGGCTTAAATCAACACATTTTTTTTCTTTATACTTCTGGGGGTCAGAAGTCCAAAATGGGTCTTAGTGTGCTAAAATCAAGTTATCATCAAGTCTATATTTTGTCTGGAGATCCCAGGAGGGAATTCACCAGGTTTGAGGGCTCACATGTATCCCTGAGCTCTTGGCCTCTGTCTCCATTTACACAGCACGTCACTTCAGCCTCGGCTCCAGTTTCCCCAAGCTCTTCTGCTCACTCTGGTCTCCCCGCCTTCCTGTCTGAAGGTTCTTTGTGACTACAGTGGGCCCACCTAGATAATTCAGGATAATCGCTCCATTTTAAGGTCAGGTGATTAGCAATCTTAATTCCACCTCTAACCATAATGCTCCCATGCTGCCTAACTACACATTCAAAAGTCATCCTGCTAAGGGTCATTATTCTACCTACACACTAAGTGACTGAGAAAAAGTAAAGTTATATATCATGCCTTACCTATGGCAAGGAAATAATAACTTATAATGATTTATCTAAAAAAACCTGTTTTTAAAAAGCTTTGGTCCTAGTCTATT
>NW_022096272.1:0-21884 GCF_006542625.1 Nomascus leucogenys
TGTAAAACTCTCTTTTTGTAGAATCTGCAAGGGGACAATTGGAGTTTTGAGGCCTATGGTGGAAAAGGAAATATCTTCACATAAAACTAGACAGAATAATTCTGAGAAACTTATTTGTGTGTGCATTCATCTCACAGAGTTGAACCTTTCTTTTGATTGAGCAGTTTTGAAACACTCTTTTTTTAGAATCTGCAAGTGGACATTTGGAGCGCTTTGTGGCCTATGGTAGAAAAGGAAATATCTTCACATAAAATCTAGACAGAAGCAATCTGAGAAACTTCTTTTTGATGTGTGCATTCATCTCAAGAGTTAAACCTTTCTTTTGATTGAGCAGTTTTGAAACTCTCTTTTTGTAGAATCTGCCATGGACATTTGGAGCTTTGAGGCCTATGGTGGAAAAGGAAATATCTTCATGTAAAAACTAGACAAAAGAATTCTGAGAAACTTCTTGGTGAGGTGTGCATTCATCTCACGGAGTTGAACATTTCTTTTGATTGTGCAGTTTTGAAACACTATTTTTGTAGAATCTGCAAGTGCACATTTCCAGAGCTTTGAGGCCAATGGTGGAAAAGAAAATATCTTCACATAAAATCTAGACAGAAGCAATCTCAGAAAATTTTTGTTGTGTGCATTCATCTCCCAGATTTGAAACTTTCTTTTTATGGAGCACTTTTGAAATACTGCTTTTGTAGAATCTGCAAGTGGACATTTGGAATGCCTTGAGGTCTAGTGGGAAAAAAAATATCTTCACATAGAAAATAGAAGAATTCTGAGAAACATCTTTGTGATGTGTGCATGCATCTCACAGAGTTAAACGTTTCTTTTCATTGAAAAGTTTGAACCTCTCTTTTTGTTGAATCTGCAAGGGGATATTTGGAGCACTTTGAGTCCTATGGTGGGAAAGGAAATATCCTCACATAAAAACTAAACAAGAATTCTGAGAGATGTCTTTTGTGATGTGTGTGTTCATGTCACAGAGTTGAACATTTCTTTTGATTGAGCAGTTTTGAAACACTTTTTTTAGAATCTACAAGTGGACATTTTGAGGGCTTTGTGGCTTATCGTAGAAAAGGAAATATCTTCACATAAAATGTAGACAGAAGCAATCTGAGAAACTTCTTTGTGATGGGTGCATTCATCACACAGAATTAAAGGTTTCTTTTTGTTGAGTAGTTTTGAAACTCTCTTTTTGAAGAATATGCAAGTGGATATTTGGAGCACTTTGAGGCCTATGGTGGAATAGGAAATATCTTCATATAAAAACTAGACAGAAGAATTCTGTGAAAGTTCTTCGTGTTGTGTGCATTCATCACACTGAGTTGAACATTTCTTTTGACTGAGCAGTTTGGAAACACTCTTTTTGTACAATCTGCAAGTGGACAGTTGGAGTGCTTTTAGGCCTATGTGGAAAAGGAAATATCTTCATATATATACTAGACAGAAGGATTCTGAGAAACTTCTTTGTGATGTGTGCTTTATCTCACAGAGTTGAACATTTCTTTTGATTGAGCACTTTTGAATCACTCTTTTTGAAGTATCTGCAAGAGGACATTTGGAGGGCATTGTGCCTTTTGTAGAAAAGGAAATACCTTCACATAAAATCTAGACAGAAGCAATCTGGGAAACTATTCCTGTGGTGTGTGCATTCATGTCACAGAGGTAAACCTTTCTTTTGCTTGAGCAGTTTTGAAACTCTCTTTTTGTAGAATCTGCATGTGGACATTTGGAGTGCTTTGAGGCCTATGGTGGAAAAGGAAATGTCTTCACATAAAAACTAGACAGAAGAATTCTGAGAAAATTCTTTGTGATGTGCACGTTCATCTCACAGACTTGAAACTTTCTTTGATGGAGCATTTTTGAAACACTCTTTTTTTAGAATCTGTAATTGGACATTTGAAGCCTTTGAGGCCTATGGTAGAAAAGGAAATATCTTCACTTAAAATCTACACAGAAGCAATTTGAGAAACTTCTTTGTGATATGTGCATTCATCTCACAGAATTAAACATTTCTTTGATTGAGCCGTTTTGAAATACTTTTTTTGAGAATCTGCAAGTGGACATTTGGAGCCCTTTGTGGCCTATGTTGGAAAATGAAATATCTTCACACAAAAACTGCACAGAAGTGTCCTGAAAACGTCTTTGTGATGTGCACACTTATTCTCACAGAGCTGAACCTTTCTTTTGAATGAGCAATTTTGAAAAAAGTCTTTTTTTAGAACCTACAAGTGCACACTTCGAGCACTTTGAGGCCTATGGTGGAAAGGAAATATTTTCACATAGACAGAAGAATCCTGAGAAGTTTACTTGTGATGTGTGCCTTCATCCCACAGAGTTTCAACCTTTCTTTGATTGAGCAGCTTGGGAACACTCGTTTTTTAAAATCTGCAAGGTGACATTAGGAACCCTTTGCAGCCTATGGTAGAAAAGGAAATACCATCATAAAAATCTAGATGGAAGCCATCTGAGAAACTTCTTGTGATGTGTGCATTCATCTCACAGAGTAAAACCGGAAAAGGAAATATATTCATATAACAACAGGACAGAAGAATTCTGAGAACTTCTTGTGATGTGTGCATTGACTGCACAGAGTTGAACCTTTCTTTTGATTGAGCAGTTTAGAAACACTCTTTTTAGAATCTGGAAGTGGACATTTTGAGTGCTTTAGGCCTACAGTGGAAAAGGAAATATCTTCATATAAAAACTTGACAGAGCATTTTGAGAAAAACGTCTTTTGATGAGTGCATTCATCTTCGGGAGTTGAACCTTTTCTTTTGATTGAGCAGTTTTGAAACACTTTTTGGTAGAAAATGCAAGTGCACATTTGCAAAGCTGTGGGGACTATGGTGGAAAAGGAAATTATCTTTACATAAAAACTAAAGACAGAAGCATTTATGAGAAGCTTGTTTTTTGATGTGATATTTCATCTCACAGAGTTGAATCTTCTTTTGATGAGCAGTTTTGAAATACTCTTTTTGTAGAATCTGCAAGTGGACATTTGGAGCACTTTGCGGCCTACGTGGAAGGAAATATCTTCACATGAAAACTAGACAGAAGAACTCTGAGAAACTTCTTTGTGATGTGTGCATTTGTCTCACAGAGTGAACCTTTCTTTTGATTGAGCAGTTTGGAAACACTCTTTTTAGAATCTGCAATGGACATTTGGAGCACTTTGCAGCATAAGGTAGAAAAGGAAATATTTTCACATAAAATATAGACAGAGGCAATCTGAGAAACTTCTTTGTGAGGTGTGCATTCTTCTCACAGAGTTAAACCTTTCTTTTGATTGAGTATTTTGAAACTCTCTTTCATAGTATCTGCAAGGGGACATTTGGAGTGCTTTGGGGCCTATGGTGGAAAAGAAATATCTCACATAAAAACTAGACAGAAGAATTCTGAGAAATTTCTTTGTGATAAGTGCGTTCATCTCACAGTGTTGATATTTTTTCGATTGAGCACTTCGGCAACACTCTTTTTTTAGAATCTGCATATGGACAATTAGTGCGCTTTGTGGCCTATGGTAGAAAAGGGAATATCTTCACATAAAATCTAGACAGAAGCAATCCGAGAAACAGCTTTGTGATGTGTGTATTCATCTCCCAAAGTAAAAACTTTCTTTTGATTGAGCAGTTTTGCAACTCTTCTTTTGTATAATTTGTTGGTGGACATTGGACCTCTTTGAAGCCTATGGTGGAAAAGGAAATGTCTTCACATAAAAACTAGACAGAAGCATTCTGAGAACTACTTTGTGATGAGGCATCATCTCCCAAATAAAAACTTTTTTTATTGACTTTTTCCTCTTCTTTTTTTTTGGTGGACATTGCCTTTGAGCCTATGTGGAAAAGGAAGTCTTCACATAAAAATAGACAAAGCTTCTGAAACTACTTTTATGAGGCATTCATCTCCCAGAGTTTAACCTTTCTTTTGATTGAGCAGTTTTGAAACACTCTTTTTGTAGATCTGCAAGTTGACATTTGCAAAGCTTTGAGGCCTATGGTGGAAAGGAAAATATCTTCATGTAAAACTAGAGAGAAGCATTTCAAGAAACTTCTTTGTGATGTTTGCATTCATCTCCCATAGCTGAACCTTTGTTTTGATGGAGCTGTTTTGAAATACGCTTTTGTAGAATCTGCAAGTGGACATTTGGAATGCTTTGAAGTCTATTGTGGAAAATGAAATGTCTTCAAATAAAAACTAGACAGAAGATTTCTGAGAAATTTCTTTGTGTTGTGTGGTTTTATCTCACAGAGTTGAACCTTTCTTTTGATTGAGCAGTTTTGAAACACTCTTTTTGTAGAATCTGCAAGTGGACATTGAAGTGCTTTGAGGCCTCTGGTGCAAAAGGAAATATCTTTACATAAAAATTACACAGAAGCATTCTGTGAAATTAATTCATGATGGATGCATTCATATCACAGAGTTAAACCTTTCCATTCATTTAGCAGTTTTGAAATACTCTTTTTTGTAGAATCTGCCAGTGGACATTTGGAACGCTTTGAGGCCTATGGTGGAAAATGAAATACGTTCACATAAAAACTAGATAGAAGAATTCTGAGAAACGCCTTTGTGATGTGTGCATTATCTCACAGAGTGGAAACTTTCTTTTCATTGAGCAGTTTTGAACCACACTTTTTTTAGAATCTGCAGGTGGAGATTTGGTACACTCTGCAGCCTATGTAGAAAAGGAAATATCTTCACATAAAATGTAGACAGAAGCAAACTGAGAAACCTCCTTGTGATGCATGCAATCATTTCACAGAGTTAAAACTTTCTCTTGAGGAGCAGTTTTGAAGTACTGTTTTTGTAGAATCTGCAAGTGGACATTTGGAGCGCTTGAGGCCTATGGTGGAAAATGAAGTATCTTCACATAAAAATTAGACAGAATTATTCTGAGAAAGTTCTTTCTGATGTGTGCACTTATCTCACAGAGTTGAACCTTTGTTTTGATTGAGCAGTTTTGGAACACTCTTTTTCTAGAATCTGCAACTGGACATTTGGAGTGCTTTGTGGCCTACGGTAGAAAATTAGATATCTTCAAATAAAATCAAGACAGAATCAATCTGAGAAACTTCTTAATGATGTGTGCATTCGTCTCACAGAGTTAAATCTTTCTTTTGATTGAGCAGTTTTTAAACTCTCTTTTTGTAGAATCTGCAAGTGGACATTTGGAGCACTTTGAAGCCTGTGGTGGAAAAGGAAATATCTTCATATAAAAACAAGTCAGAAGAATTCTGAGAAACTTCTTTCTGATGAGTGCATTCATCTCTCCGATTTAAATCTTTCTTTAGATCGAGCAGTTTTGAAACAGTCTTTTTGTAGAATCTGCAAGTGCACATTTGCAGAGCTTTGAGGCCTACGGTGGAAAAGGAAATATCTTCACATAAAAACTAGACAGAAGCAATCTGGGAAACTTCTTTGTGATGTGTCCTTTCATCTCACAGAGTTGAACCTTTCTTTTGATGGAGGAGTTTTGAAACTCTCTTTTTGTAGAAGCTGCAAGTGGACATTTTGAGTGTGTTGAGGCCTATGGTGGAAAATGAAATATCATCACATAAAAACTAGACAGAAGGATTCTGAGAAACTTCTTTGTGCTGTGTGCACTTATCTCACACAGTTGAAACTTTCTTTTGATTGAGAAGTTTTGAAACACTCTTTTTTAGAATATGCAATTGGACAGTTGGAGCACTTTGTGGCCTATGGTAGCAAAGGAAATATCTTCACATAAAATCTAGACAGAAGCAATCTGAGAAACTCCTTTGTGATGTTTGTATTCATATCACAGAGTTAAAACTTTCCTTTGATTCAGCAGTTTTGAAACTCTCTTTTTGTAGAATCTGCAAGTGGACATTTGGAGCACTTTGAGGCAAATGGTGGAAAAAAAATCTTCACAAAAAAACTAGACAGAAGAATTCTAAGAAACTTCTTTTGATGTGTGCATTCATCTCATGGAGTTGAAACTGTCCTTTGATTTAGCAGTTTTGAAACACTATTTTTTAGAATCCGCAAGTGGACATTTGGAGGGCTTTGTGGCCTATGGTAGAAAAGGAAATAACTTCACATAAAATCTAAACAGAAGCAATCTTAGAAACTTCTTTGTGATATGTGCATTTATCTCACAGAGTTAAACCTTTCTTTATATGGAGCAGTTTTGAAACTCTCTTTTTGTAGAATCTGCAAGTGGACATTTGGAGCGCTTTGAGGCCTGTGGTGGAAAAGGAAATATCTTCACGTAAAAACTAGACAAAAGAATTCTGAGAAACTTCTTTGTGAAGTGTGCGTTCATCTCACGGAGTTGAACATTTCTTTTGATTGAGCATTTTGGAAACACTCTTTTTGTAAATCTGCAAGTGGACATTTCAAGGGCTTTTAGGCCTATGGTAGAAAAAGAAATATATTCAAATAAAAACTAGAAGGAAGCATTCTGAGAAACTTCTCTGTGATGAGTGCATTCCTCTCCCAGAGTTGAACCTTTCTTTTGATTGAGCAGATTTGAAACATACTTTTTGTAGAATCTGCAACTTCACTTTGCAGAGCTTTGAGGCCTATAGTGGAAAAATAAATATATTCACATAAAAACTGGACAGAAGCATTCTGAGAAACTTCTTTCTGATGTGTGCATTCATCTCCCAGAGTTGAGTGTTTCTTTTGATGGAGCAGTTTTGATGTACGCTTTTTGTAGTATCTGGAAGTGGACATTTGGAACGCTTTGAAGCCTATGGTGGAAAATGAAATGTCTTCACATAAAAACTAGACAGAAGATATCTGAGAAACTTCTTTGTGTTGTGTGCATTTATCTCACAGAGTTGAATATTTGTTTTGATTGATCAGTTTTGAAACACTGTATTTTGAGGGATCTGCAAGTTGACATTTGGAGCGCTTTGCGGCCTATGGTAGAAAAGGAAATATCTTCTCATAAAATCTAGACAGAAGCAATCTGAGAAACTTCTTCATGATGTGTGCATTCGTGTCACAGAGTTAAACCCTTCTTTTGATTTAGCAGTTTTGAAATACTCTTTTTGTAGAATCTGCAAGTGGACATTTGGAGCGCTCTGTAGACTTTAGTAGAAAGGAAATATCTTCATATGAAATCTAGACAGAAGCAATCTGAGAAACTTCTTTGTGATGTGTGCATTCATCTCACAGAGCTAAATCTTTCTTTTGAAGGAGCAGTTTTGAAATTCTCTTTTTGTATTATCTGCAAGTGGACATTTGGAACGCTTTGAGGCCTATGGTGGAAAATAAAATATCATCATATGAAAACTAGACAGAAGGATTTTGAGAAACTTCTTTGTGATGTGTGCATTTATCTCACAGTGTGAGCCTTTCTTTTGATTGAGCAGTTTTGATACACTCTTTTTTTAGAATCTACAAGTGGACATTTGGAGCTCTCTGTGGCCTATGGTAGAAAAGGAAATATCTTCACATAAAATCTTGACAAAAGCCACCTGAGAAACTTCTTTGTGATGTGTGTTTTCATCTCACAGAGTTAAACGTTTCTTTTGTTGGAGCACTTTTGAAATACTCCTTTGTAGGATCTGCAAGTGGACATTTGGAGTACTTTGAGGCCTATGGTGGAAAGGAAATTTCTTCACATAAAAACTAGACAGAAGACTTCTGAGAAACTGCTTTGTGATGTGTGCGTTCATCTCACAGAATTGAAACTTTCTTTTGATTGAGCAGTTTTGAAACACTCTTTTTGTAGAAACTGCAAGTGGACTTTGGAGCGCTTGTGGCCTATGGTAGAAAAGGAAATATCTTCACATTAAATCTGGACAGAAGCAATCGGAGAAACCTCTTTTTGATATCTTCATTTATCTCACAGAGTTAAATTTTCTTTGATAGAGCAGTTTTGAAAGTCTCTTTTTTTAGAATCTGCAGGTGGACATTTGGAGCGTGTTGAGTCCTATGGTAGAAAAGGAAATATTGTCACATATAAATTAGAAGAATTCTGAGAAATTTCTTTATGATGTGTGAGTTCATCTCACAGATTTGAACATTCTTTTGATTGAGCATTTTGTAAACACTCTTTTTGTAGAATCTGCAAGTGTACATTTGAGTGCTTTTAGGCCCATGGTGGAAAAGGGAATATCTTCAGGTAAAAACTAGACATAAGCATTCTGAGAAACTTATTTGTGATGAGTGCATTCATCTCCCATAGTTGAAAATTTGTTTTGATTGAGCAGTTTCAAAACAACCTCTTTATAGAATCTGCAACTGCAAATTTGGAGAGCTTTGAGGTCTAAGGTGGAAAAGGAAATATCTTTAAATAAAAACTAGGCAGAAGCATTCCAAGAAACATCTTTGAGATTTGTGCATTCATCTTCTAGTATTGAACCTTTCTTTTAATGGAGCAGTTTTGAAATATGCTTTTTGTAGAATCTGAAAGTGGACATTTGGAACTCTTTGAAGCCTGTGGTGGAAAATGAAATATCTTCACATAAAAACTAGACAGAAGATTTCTGAGGAACTCCTTTGTGTTGAGTGCATTTATCTCACAGAGTTGAAGCTTTCTTTTGATTGAGCAGTTTTGAAACACTCTTTTTTGAGAATCTGCTATTGGACATTTTGTGCGCTCTGCAGCCTATGGTAGAAAAGGAAATGTCTTCACATAAAATCTAGACAGAAGCAATCTGAGAACCTTCTTTGTGATGTGTGCCTTCATCTCACAGAGTTAAACCTTTCTTTTGATGGAGCAGTTTTGAAATACTGTTTTGGAGAATCTGCATGTGGACATTTTGAATGCTTTGAGAAATATGATGGAAAATGTCCACTTGCAGATTCTACAAAAAGAGGGGTTCAAAGGTGCTCTATCAAAAGTAAGGTTCATCTCTGTGAGTGGAATGCACACATCTCCAGGAAGTTTGTCAGAATTCTTCTGTCTAATTTATATCTGAAGATAACTACTTTTCCACCATAGGCATCAAAGTGCTCCAAATGTCTACTTGCAGATTCTACAAAAAGAGTGTTCCAAAACTGCTTTATCAAAGCAAGGTTCAGCTCTGTGAGATGAATGCACACATCACCAAGAAGTTTGTCAGAATGCTTCTATCTAGTTTTTATGTGAAGATATTTCATTTTCCAATATAGCCCTAAAGCTCTCCAAACGTCGCCTTGCAGATACTATAAAAAGAGAGTTTCAAAACTGCTCTATCAAAAGTAATATTCAAATCTGTGAGATAAATGCACACATCACAAAGAAGCTTGTCAGAATGCCTCTGTCTAGTTATTATGTGAAGATATTTCCTTTTCCATGATAGCGGCAAAGCACTCAAAATGTCCACTTGCAGATTCTACAAAAAGAGGGATTCAAAGCTGCTCCATCAAAAGTAAGTTTCAACTTTGTGAATTGAATGCACACATCTCCAAGATGTTTGTCAGAATGCATCTGTCTAATTTTAATCTGAAGATATTTACTTTTCCACAATAGGCCTGGAAGTGCTCCAAATGTCCCCATACAGATTCTTAAAAAAGAGTGTTTCTACACTGCTCTATCAAAAGTAAAGTTCAACTCTGTGAGATGAAGGCACACGTCACAAAGAACTTTGTCAGAATGCTTCTGTCTAGTTTTTATGTGAAGATGTTTCCGTTTCCACCATAGGACTCAATATAGCCCTAAAGCACTCAAATGTCGCCTTGCAGATAGTACAAAAAGAAAATTTCAAAACTGCTCTATCAAAATTAAGTTTCAACTCTGTGAGGTGAATGTTCACACCACAACGAAGTTTCTCACAATGCTTCTGTCTAGTTATTATGTGAAGATATTTCCTTTTCCACAATAGACATCAAAGCAGTCAAAATGTCCCCTTGCAGATACTACAAAAAGAGAGTTTCAAAACTGCTCTATCAAAAATAAGGTTCTACTCTGTGAGATGAATGCACACATCACAAAGAAGTTTGTCACAATGATTTTATCTAGTTTTTATATGAAGATATTTCCTTTCCTACCATAGGCCTCAAAGCACTCCAAATGTCCACTTGCAGATTCTTCAAAAAGAGTATTTCAAAACTGCTGTATCAAAGTAAGGTTTAACTCTGTGAGAAGAATGCACACATCACAAAGAAATTTGTCAGAATGTTTCTGTCTAGTTTTATGTGAAGATATTACCTTTTCCAAGAAAGGCCTCAAAATGTCCCAAATGTCCCCTTGCAGATACCACAAAAAGAGTGTCTCAAATCTGCTCTCTCAAAAGTAAGGTTCAATTCTGTGAGATGAATGCACACATCTCAAAGAAGTTTGTCAGAATGCTTCTGTCTAGTTTTTATGTGAAGATATTTCCTTTTCCACTGTAGGACTCAAAGCGCTTCAAATGTCCATTTACAGATTCTACAAAAACAGTGTTTCAAAGCTGCTCTATCAAAACTAAGGTTCAACTCTGTGAGATGAATGCACACATCACAAAGAAGTTTGTCACAATGCTTCTGTCTCGTTTTTAGGTGAAGATGTTGCTTTTTCCATCATAGGCCTCAAAGCGATCCAACTGTCCAATTGCAGATTCTACAAAAGAGTGTTTCAAAGCTGTTCTATCAAAAGTAAAGTTTGTTTCTCTGAGATGAATGCACAAATCACAAAAAAGTTTCTCAGAATACTTCAGTTTAGTTTTTATGTGAAGATATTTCTTTTTCCATTGTAGTCCTCAAAACGCTCCAAATGTCTACTTGCAGATTATACAAAAGTTTTTCAATACTGCTAAATCAAAGGTAAGCTTCAACTCTGTGACATTAATGGACAAATCACAAAGAAGTTTGTCAGAATTCTTCTGTATAGATTTTATATGAAGATATTTCCCTTTCCAAGATAGGCATCCAACCAATCTTAATGCTCCCTTGCAGATACTACAAAAGAAAGTTTCAAAACTGCTCTATCAAAAGTAAATTTCAAATCTGTGAGTAGAGTACATGTATCACAGAGGCATTTTTCAGAATGCTTCTGTCTAGTTTTTATGTGAAGATATTTCCTTTTACACCATAGGCCCCAAAGCGACCCAAATGTCAAATTGCAGATTCTACAAAAAGAGTGTTTCAAAGCTGCTCTATCAAAAGTAAGGTTCAACTCTGTGAGATGAATGCACACATCACAAAGAAGTTTGTCAGAATACTTATGTGTAGTTTTTATGTGAAGATATTTCTTTTTCCACCATAGCCTCAAAGCTCTCCAAATGTCCACTGGCAGATTCTACAAAAAGAGTGTTTCAAAACTATTCAATCAAAAGTAAGGTTCAACTCTGTGACATTAATGCACACATCACAAAGAATTTTGCCAGAATTCTTCTGTCTAGTTTTTATATGAAGGTATTTCCCTTTCAACAATAGGCCTCAAAATGCTCCAAATGTCCCCTTGCAGACAATACAAAAAGAGAGTTTCAAAACTGCTCTATCAAAAGTAAAATTCAAATCTGTGAGAAGAATGCAAGTATCACAAAGGCATTTGTCAGAATGCTTCTGTCTAGTTTTTATGTGAAGATATTCCCATTTCCATTGTAGTCCGCAAAGTGCTGGAAATGTCAAATTGCAGATTCTACAAAAGGAGTGTTTCAAAGCTCCTCCATCAAAAGTAAGGTGCAACTCTCTGAGATGAATGCACACATCACTAAGAAGCTTGTCAGAATACTTCTGTGTAGTTTTTATGGGAGGATATTTCTTTTTCCACCATAGGCCTCAAGGTGCTCCAAATGTCAACTAGCAGATTCTACAAAAAGAGTGTTTCAAAACTATTCAATCAAAAGTAAGGTTCAACTCTGTGACATTAATGCACACATCACAAAGAAGTTTGTAAGAATGCATCTGTCTAGTTTGTATATGAAGATATTTCCCTTTCCAAGATGGGCATCAAATCTCCAAATGTCCCCTTCCAAATACTGCAAAAAGAGAGTTTCAAAACTTCTCTATCAAAAGTAAAGTTCAACTATGTGAAAAGAATGCATGTATCACAAAGTTGTTTCTCAGAATGCTTCAGTCTAATTTTTATGTGAAGATATTTCCTTTTCCACAATATGCCTCAAACCGCTACAAATGTCCACTTGCAGATTCTACAAAAGGAGTGTTTCAAAGCTGCCCTATCAAAAGTGAAGTTCAAATCTGTGAGATGAATGCACACATCACAACGAAGTTTGTCAGAATACTTCTGTGTATTTTTAAGTGAAGATATTATTTTTCCACCATAGTCATCAAAGCACTACAAATGTTGACTTGCAGATTCTACAAAAAGGGTGTTTCAAAACCGCTCTATCAAAGTAAGGTTCAACTCTGTGAGATGAATGCACACATCACAAAGAAGTTTTTCAGAATGCTTCTGTCTCGTTTTTATATGAAGATATTCCCTTTTAAGATAGGCCTCAAACCACTCCAAATGTCCCCTTGCAGATACTACAAAAAGAGAGTTAAAAAACTGCTCTATCAAAAGTAAAGTTTAACTCTTGAGTGAATGCATGTATCCTGAAGAAGTTGTCAGAATGCTTCTGTCTCGTTTTTAAATGAAGATATTTCCTTTTCCACCTTAGGCCTCAAAGCACTCCAAATCTCCACTTGCAGAATATACAAAAAGAGTGTTTCAAAACTGCTCTATCAAAAGCAAGGCTCACCTCTGTGAGATGAATGCACACATCACAAAGAAGTTTGTCAGAATGCTTCTGTCCAGTTTTTGTGTAAAGATATTTCCTTTTCCACCATAGGCCTCAAAGCGCTCCAAATGTCCAATTGCAGATTCTACAAAAAGAGTGTTTCAAAGCTACTTTATCATAGCCATCAATGTGCTCAAAATGTCCACTTGAAGATTCTACAAAAAGAATTTTTCAAAACTGCTCAAACAAAAGTAACATTGAACTCTGTGACATTAATGGACACATCACAAAGAATTTTTTCAGAATGCTTCTGTATAGTTTTTGTATGAAAATATTTCCCTTTCCAAGATAGGCCTCAAACCACTGCAAATGTCCCCTTGCAGATACTACAAAAACAGAGTTTGAAAACCGCTCTATCAAAAGTAAAATTCAACTCTGTGAGATGAATCATGTATCACAAAGAAGTTTGTCAGAATGCTTCTGTCTCGTTTTTATATGAAGATATTTCCTTTTCCACCATAGGCCTCAAAGTGCTCCAAACCTCCACTTGCAGAATCTACAAAAAGAGTTTTTCAAAACTGCTATATCAAAATTAAGGTTCAACTCTGTGACATTAATGCACACAAACAAAGAAGTTTGACAGAATGCTTCTGTCTAGTTTTTATATGAAGATACTTGCCTTTCCAAGATAGGCCTCAAAAGGCAAAAAATGTCCCATGCAGATAATACAAAAGACAGTTTCAAAACTGCTCTATCAAAAGTAAAGTTCAACTCTGTGTGAAGAATGTACATATCACAAAGGCATTTGTCAGAATGCTTCTGTCTGGTTTTTATGTGAAGATATTTCCTTTTCCAGCATGACCTCAAAGCGCTCAATGTCCACTTGCAGATTCTACAAAAAGAGTATTTCAAAGATGCTCTATGAAAAGTAAGGTTCAACACTGTAAGATGAATGCACATATCACAAAGAAGTTTGTCAGAATGCTTCTGTCCAGTTTTTATGTGAAGATATTTCCTTTTCCACCATAGGCCTCAAAGCACTCCAAATGTCCATTTGCAAATTCTGTTAAAAGGGTGTTTCAAAGCTGATCTATCAAAAGTAAGGTTCAACTCTGTGAGATGAATGCACACATCACAAAGAAGTTGTTCAGAATACTTCTGTGTAGTTTTTTGTGAAGATATTTCTTTTTCCACCATAAGCCTCAAAGTGCTACAAGTGTCCACTTGCAGATTCTGCAAAAAGTGGGTTTCAGAACTGCTCAATTAAAAGTAAGGTTGAACCTGTGACACAAAATGCACACATCACAAAGAAGTTTGTCAGAATGCTTCTGTCTAGTTTTTACATGAAGATATATCCCTTTCCAAGATAGGCCTCAAAAGGCAACAAATATCCCATTGCAGATAATACAAAAAAGTTTCCAAACTGCTCTATCAAAAGAAAAGTTTAACTCTGTAGAAGAAGGCATGTATCACCAAAGCATTTGTCAGAATTCCTCTGTCTAGTTTTTATGTGAAGATATTTCCTTTTCCACCATGGGCCTCAAAGCACTACAAATGTCCAATTGCAGATTCTACAAAAAGATTTTTCAAAGATGCTCTATGAAAACTAAGGTTTACCACTGTGAGATGAATGCACACATCACAAAGAAATTTGTCAGAATGCTTCTGTCTAGCTTTTATGTGAAGATATTTCCTTTTGCACCAGAGGCCTCAAAGTGCTCCAAATGTCCACTTGCAAATTCTACAAAAAGAGTGTTTCAAAAGCTGCTCTATCAAAAGTAAGGTTCAACACTGTGAGATGAATGCACACATCACAAAGAAGTTTGTCAGAATACTTCTGTGTAGTTTTTGCATGAAGATATTTCTTTTCCACCATAAGCCTCAAAGGCTCCAAATGTCCACTTGCAATTCTACAAAAAGTGGGTTCAAAACTGCTCAATCAAAGGCAAGCTTCAATTCTGTGACACAAATGCACACATCACAAAGAAGTTTGTCAAAATGTTTCTGTCTAGTTTTTATATGAAGTATTCCCTTTCCAAGATAGGCCTCAAAAGGCAACAAAGGTCTCATTGCTGATTATAAAAAAGAGAGTTTCAAAACTGCTCTATCAAAAGTAAAGTTCAAGTCTGTGAGAAGAATGCTCGTATCACAAAGGCTTTTGTCAGAATTCTTCTGTCTAGTTTTTATGTGAAATATTTTCTTTCCAATCATAGGCCTCAAAGTGCTCCAAATGTCCAATGGCAGATTCTACAAAGAGAGTGTTTCAAAGCTGCTCTATCATAGTAAGTTTCAACTCTGTGAGATGAAAGCACAATCACAAAGAAGTTTGTCAGAATACTTCTGTGTAGGTTTTTTGTGAATATATTTCCTTTTCACCATGGCGTCAAAGCACTCGAAATGTCCACTTGCAGATTCTACAAAGAGAGTGTTTCAAGCTGCTCTATCATAGGTAAGTTTCAACTCTGTGAGATGAAAGCACACATCACAAGAAGTTTGTCAGAATACTTCTGTGTAGGTTTTTGTGAATATATTTCCTTTTCCACCATGCGTCAAAGCACTCCAAATGTCCACTTGCAGATTCTACAAAAGAGTGTTCAAACCTGCTCTATCAAATTAAGGTTTAACTTGGTAGATGAATGCACACAGCACAAAAAGTTGTCAGATACTTCTGTCGTTTTTTATGGAAGGTATTTCCTTTCCACCATAGGCCTCAAAGTGCTCAAAATATCCCCTTGCAGACTCTACAAAAAAGAGTGTTTGAAAACTCCTAAATCAAAAGTAAGGTTCAACTTTGACATTAATGCACCACATCACAAAGAAGTTTGTCAGAATGCTTCTGTCTAGTTTTTATATGAAGATATTTCCCTTTCCAAGATAGGCCTCAAAAGGCAAAATGATCCATGGCAGATAATACAAAAAGAGAGTTCAAAACTGCTCTATCAAAGTAAGTTAACACACAAGTTCTACTCATAAAACCAAGATGTATCTCTCATAATCTAGTTATAAGTCAAAGAAAAAAGCATAAATAAAAGTTGATGGTATAAATAGCATTTTTGTAAGAAAAAACATACACATGGAACAAGGCTAAAAGGTTAATCAAATGTGATTACTATGGTTTGGGGATATGGTTTTTTTTTGTTTTTTGAATGCTTTTCTTTGTTTTCAAGTTTCTGCCTTAAACATGAATTACTTTGGTAATTTTAATGTTATCTTTAAAAAAAAAAGCATCCACATGAAAAAAAAAAAAAAAAAAATAAGTTCTATCTGTGAGAAGAATGCACGTATCACAAAGGTGTTTGTAAGAATGCTTCTGTCTAGTTTTTATGTAAAGATATTTCCTTTTCCACCATAGACCTCACAGTGCTCCAAAATGTCCACTTGCAAATTCTACAAAAAGAGAGTTTCAAAGCAACTCTATCAAAAGCAAGGTTAAAGTCTGTGAGATGAATGAAATCATCACAAAGAAGTTTGTCAAATGCTTCTGTCTATTCTTATGTGAAGATATTTCCTTTTCCAGCATAGGCCTCAAAGTGCTCCAAATGTCCAATACAGATTCTACAAAAAGAGTGTTTCAAAGCTGCTCTATGAAAAGTAAGGTTCAACACTGTGAGATTAATGCACACATCACAAAGAATTTGTCAGAATGCTTCTGTCTAGTTGTTATGTGAAGATACTTCCTTTTCCACCATAGGCCTCAAAACGTCCAAATGTCCACTTTCAAATTCTATACAGAGTTTTTCAAAGCTGCTCTATCAAAAGAAAGGTTCAACTCTGTGACATTAATGCAGACATCACAAAGATCTTTGTCAGAATGCTTCTGTCTAGTTTTTATATGAAGATATTTGCCTTTCCAAGATAGGCCTCAAAAGGAAAGAAATGTCCCATGGCAGATAATACAAAAAGACCACTTCAGAACTGCTCTATCAAAAGTAAAGTTCAACTCTGTGAGAAGAATATACGTATCACAAAGGCGTTTGTCAGAATCATTCTGTCTGGTTTTTATGTGAGGACATTTCCTTTTCCAGCATTGCCTCAAAGCGCTCAAAATGTCCACTTGCAGATTCTATAAAAAGAGTGCTTCAAAGCTGCTCTATGAAAGTAAGGTTCAACACTGTGAGATGAATGCACATATCACAAAGAAGTTTTTCAGTATACTTCTGTGTAGTTTTTGTGTGAAGATATTTCTTTTTCCACCATAAGCCTTAAAGTGCTCCAAGTGTCCACTTGCCGGATTCTGCAAAAAGTGGGTTTCAGAACTGCTCAATCAAAGTAAGTTTACACTCTGTGACACAAATGCACACATCACAAAGAAGTTTGTCAGAATGCTTCTGTCTAGTTTTTATATGAAGATATAACCCTTTACAAGATAGGCCTCTACAGGCAACAAATGTCCCATTGCAGATAATACAAAAGAGGGTTTCAAAAACTGCTCTATCAAAAGAAAAATTCAATTCTGTGAGAAGAATGCACGTATCACAAGGCGTTTGTCAGAATGCTTCGTCTAGTTTTTATGTGAAGATATTTCCTTTTCCACTGTAGGCCTCAAAGCGCTCCCAAATGTCCAAATGCAGATTCTACAAAAAAGAGTGTTTCAAAGCTGCTCTATGAGAAGCAAGGTTCAACATGTGAGATGAATGCAGAAATCACAAAGAAATTTGTCAGAATGCTATTGTCTAGTTGTTAGGTGAAGATATTTCCTTTTCCACCATAGGCCTCAAAGTGCTCCAAATGTCCACTTTCAAATTCTATACAAAGAGTGTTTCAAAGCTGCTCTAACCAAAAGAAAGGTTCAACTCTGTGACATTAATGCACACATCACAAAGAAGTTTGTCAGAATGCTTCTGTCTAGTTTTTATATGAAGATATTTGCCTTTCCAAGACAGGCCTCAAAAGGCAACAAGTGTGCCATGGCAGATAATACAAAAAGACAGTTTTCAAAACTGCTCTATCAAAAGTAAAGTTCAACTCTGTGAGAAGAATGCTCGTATCACAAAGGCATTTGTCAGAATTCTTCTGTCTAGTTTTTAATGTGAAGATATTTCCATTTCCACCGTAGGCCTCAAAGCGCTCCAAATGTCCACTTGCAAATTCTATAAAAAGTGTTTCAAAGCTGATCTATCAAAAAGTAAGGTTCAAACTCTGTGAGATGAATGCACATATCACAAAGAAGTTTGTCAAAATAATTCTGTGTTGGTTTTTTTGTGAAGATATTTCTTTTTTCCACCAAAAGCCTCAAAGCACTCCAAACGTCCACTTGCAGATTCTGCAACAAGTGGTTTCAGAACTGCCCAATCAAAAGTAAGTTTCACTCTGTGACACACATGCACACATCACAAAGAAGTTTGCCAGAATGCTTCCGTCTGGTTTTTATATGAAGATCTATCCCTTTCCAAGATGATCTCAAAAGGAACAAATGTCCCATTGCAGATAATACAAAAGAATGTTTCAATACTGCTCTATCAAAAGAAAAGTTTAAATTCTGTGAGAAGAATGCACGTTCACAAAGGATTGTGTCAGATTTCTTCTGCCTAGTTTTTCTGTGAAGATTATTTCCCTTTTCCCACATAGGCCTCAAAGCGCTCCAAAAGCCACTTGCAAATTCTACAAAAAGAGTTTTCACAAGCAACTCTATCAAGAGCAAGGTTCAGTCCTTGAGATGAATGCAACCATCACAAAGAAGTTTGTCAAAATGCTTCTGTCTATTTTTTTATGTGAAGATATTTCCTTTTTCACCATAGGCCTCAAACCACTCCAAATGTCCACTTGCAGATTCTACAAAAAGAGTGTTTCAAAGCTTCTCTATCAAAAAGTAAGGTTCAACTCTGTGAGATGAAAGCACACATCACAAAAAGTTTGTCAGAATCTTCCTCTGTCTTTTTATGAGAAGATATTTCCTTTCCACCATAGGCCTCAAACTGCTCCAAATGTCCCTTGCAGATTTCTACAAAAGAGTGTTTCCCAAGCTGCTCTATGAAAAGTAAGGTTCAACTCTGTGAGATGAATGCACACATCAAAGGAAACTTGTCAGATGATTCTGTCTAGTTTTTATGTGAAGATATTTCCTTTTCCAACATTGGCCTCAAAGTGCTGAAATGTCCACTTGCAGATTCTACAAAAATAGTGGTTTCAAAAATTGCTCAATCAAAAGTAAGGTTCAACTCTGTGACATTAATGCAAAAAGCAAAGAACTTTGTCAGAATGCTCCCGTCTACTTTTTTTATGTTAGATATTTCCCCCTTTGTAAGATAGGCCCTAAAAAGCAGCCAAATGTCCATGGCATATATACAAAAAGATTGTTTCAAACTGCTCCATCAAAGTAAAGTTCAACTCTGTGAGAAGAATGTACGTATATTAAGGTGTTTGTCCAGATTGCTTCCATCTGGTTTTTATGGAAGATATTTCCTATTCCATGGAGGCCTCAAAGCGCTCCAAATGTCCAAATGCAGATTCTACAAAAAGAGTATTTCAAAGTGCTGTATGAAAACCAAGTTCAACACTGTGAGATGAATGCACACATCACAAAGAAATTTGTCAGAATGTTTCTGTCTGGTTGTTCTGTGAAGATTTTCCTTTTCCACCTTAGGCCACAAAGTGCTCCAAATTTCCACTTGCAAATTGTATACAAAGAGTGTTTCAAAGCTGCTCTATCAAAAGTAAGGTTCAACTCTGTGACATTAATGCACACTTCACAAAGAAGTTTGTTAGAATGCTTCTGTCCAGTTTTTATATGAAGATATTTCCCTTTGCAAGATAGGCCTCAAAAGGCAAAAATGTCCCATGGCAGATAATACAAAAAGATGGTTTCAAAACTTCTTTATCAAAAGTAAAGTTTAACTCTGTGAGAAGAATGTACGTATCACAATGGCGTTTGTCAGAATGATTCTGTCTGGTTTTTATGTGAAGATACTCCTTCTCCAGCATAGGACTCAAAACACTCCAAAAGTCCACTTGAAGATTCTACAAAAAGAGTGTTTCAAAGCTGCTCTATGAAAAGTAAGGTTCAACACTGTTAGATGAATGCACACATCACAAAGAAGTTTGTCAGGATGCTTCTGTCTAGTTTATACGCGAAGATATTTCCTTTTGCACCATAGGCCGTAAGCACTCAAATGTCCACTTGCAATTCTATAAAAAGAGTGTTTCAAAGCTGATCCATCAAAAGTAAGGGTTCAGCTCTTTGAGACGAATGCACAAATCACAAAGAAGTTTGTCAGAATACTTGTGTGTAGTTTTGTGTGAAGAATTTCTTTTCCACCATTAGCCTCAAAGCGCTCCAATGGTCCACTTGCAGATTCTGCAAAAAGCGGTTTCAGAACTGCTCAATCAAAAGTACGGTTGAACTCTGTGACACAAATGCACACATCACCAAAGAAGTGCTTCAGAATGCTTCGTTCTAGTTTTTATGTGAAGATAGATCCCTTCCAAGATAGGCCTCAATAGGCAACAAATGTCCCATTGCAGATAATAAAAAAGAGTGTTCAAAAGTGCTCTATCAAAAGAAAAGTTGAACTCTGTGAGAAGAAGCCACGTATCACAAAGGCATTTGTCAGAATTCCTCTAGTTTTTATGTGAAGATATTTCCTTTCCACCGTAGGCCTCAAAGTGCTCCAAAAGTCCACTTGCAAATTCTACAAAAAGGGTGTTTCAAAGCAGCTCTATCAAAAGCAAGGTTCAAGTCTGTGAGATGAATGCAACTATATGAGGAAGTTTGTCAAAATGATTCAGTCTATTTTTTATGTGAAGGTATTTCCTTTTTCACCATAGGCCTCAAACCGCTACATATGTCCATTTGCATATTCTATGAAAAGAGTGTTTCAAAGCTTCTCTATCAAAAGTAAGGTTCAACTCTGTGAAATGAATGCACACATCACAAAGAAGTTTGTCAGAATACTTCTTTGTAATTTTTATGTGAAGATATTTCCTTTCCACCATAGGCCTCAATGTGCTCAAAATGTCCACTAGCAGATGCTACAAAAAGAGTGTTTCAAAGCTGCTATATGAAAACTAAGGTTCAACACTGTGAGATGAATGCACACATCACAAAGAAATTTGTCAGAATGCTTCTGTCTAGTTTTTATGTGAAGATATTTCCTTTTCCACCATAGGCCTCAAAGTGCTCCAAATTTCCATTTGCAAATTCTATAAAAAGAGAGTTTCAAAACTGCTCTATCAAAAGTAAGGTTCAACTCTGTGACATTAATGCACACATAACAAATAAGTTTGTTAGAATGTTTCTGTCTAGTTTTTCTATGAAGATATTTCCCTTTCCAATATAGGCCTCAAAAGGCAAAAAATGTCCCATGGCAGATAATACAAAAAGATGGTTTCAAAACTGCTCTATCAAAAGTAAAGTTCAACTCTGTGAGAAGAATGTACGTATCACAAAGGCGTTTGTCAGAATGCTTCTCTCTGGTTTTTATGTGAAGATATTTCCTTTTCCAAGATAGGCTTCAAAACACTCCAAATGTCCCCTTGCAGATAATACAAAAAGTGAGTTTCAAAACTGCTCTATCAAAATTAAAGCTCAACTATGTGAGAAGAATGCACGTATCACAAAAGCGTTTGTCAGAATGCTTCTGTCTAGTCTTTTGGTGAAGATATTTATTTTTCCACCATAGTCCTCAAAGCGCTTCTAAAGTCCAGTTGCAGATTCTACAAAAAGAGTGTTTCAAACTGCTCTATCAAAAGTAAGGTAAAACTCTGTGAGATGAATGCATACTTCACAAAGAAGTTTGTCAGAATACTTCTGTGTAATTTTTATGTGAAGTTGTTTCTTTTTCCACCGTAAGCCTCAAAGAGCTCCAAATGTCCAAATGCAGATTCTACAAAAAAGAGTGTTTCAAACCTGCTCTATCAAAGGTAAGGTTCAACTCTGTGAGACAAATGCAGACATTACAAAGAAGTTTGTCAGAATGCTTCTGTCTAGTTTTTATATGAAATATTCCTTTTCCACCATAGGCCTCAAAGCACTCCAAATGTCCACTTGTAGTTTCTACAAAAAGAGTGTTTCAAAGCTACTTTTTCAAAAGTAAGGTTTAACTCTGTGAGATGAATGCACAAAATACAAAAAAGTTTGTCAGAATACATCTGTGTAGTTTTTATGAGAAGATATTTCTTTTCCACCATAGGCCTCAAAGCACTCCAAATGTCCAATTGCATATTCTACAAAAAGTGTGTTTCAAAACTGCTCAATCAAAAAGTAAGGTTCAACTCTGTGACAGTAATGCAAACATCACAAAGAAGTTTTCAGAATGTTTCTGTCTAGTTTTATGCGAAAATATTTCCCTTTTCAAGACAGGCCTCAAAACGCTCCAAATGTCCCCATGCAGA